>NC_034604.1:76958740-76995547 GCF_900095145.1 Mus pahari | reverse complement strand
AAGGAAAGGAAAGGAAAGGAAAGGAAAAACAAGCAGGCGAGGAAAGGCTGACAGAGCTCCATCCTTGCCACCAGGCCAGTTTGATGGAGGCATTTTCTCTGTGGAAGTTGCCTCTTTCCAGATGACTCTAGCTTGTGACAAGTTTATTTAAAACAAACAAACAAAAACAAGCAAACAGCAACAACAACAACAAAAAACCAAAAACCTAACCAACACAGAGACAGAATAGACGCTGAGATGTTGCAGTTGGGTGATTACTAATTCAGTGACTCTCGGCTGAGATTTTTTTTCCTCAGAAACTACATAACAATATTGTAACACATGAGATTGCCATTGTTCCAAGGATGCTAGTGACTCCTGATAAACCACAGCCAGGCACTGTGCAGTGTCCATCCCTGCTGAGGCAGCCACACCACAAAGAGGATCTGGCCACAAACAGCAGCACCTGAGGTGGTTAACTGTGGTCCAGGCTGTGAAAGAAAAGGTGGGGAGCATCATAGGACATGTCAGCTCCCATCTCACCCAGGACTGTTGCCAGGCAGGGATGTTGCTCCTGAGGGCCCTTGTTCCACATGTGGCTCACGCTGATTCTCGGGCAGCATGATGGAAGTAACTCGTGAAGCAAGTTGATAGGACTGTGTACACACCACAGCAGACTGCAGCTCTGCCGGGCTACGATGGAGCCCTCAGACATGGCTCCTGGTGAGCAGCATCTGTCAAGGCTAGAGAGGGCTCTGTTTCCAGGTGAAGGTAAGTGTACTGTTCAAGATGAGGTTTCCCCTCAGCTTTTCATCTCAGAGGGTTTTCTGTGTTTGGAAAATGTGGAGTTCTTTCTTTGTCCGGGTTTGATCATTGAGCTTTTCATGAGTTAAGTAATGGCGTTCCTCAAACCCTAAGATTCTAGAGTTGACTTTATAGCATGCAGTGCCTCCTTTTGTGTGTGCCCTTCTCACTATCCCCTTCCCCGGGACACTCCTCCCTCAGTCCACCTGCTGTCCTCCTCCGGCAGCTGCAGCTGGGGTGCAGGAGAGCTCAGGACCAGTGTTCCCTGCATCAGCACAAACAGGAGACTGGAGGTTAGGAATCATGGCTTCCTCCCTCACAGGTTGTTAAGGGCATAGCAAATGTGGGTGTATCCTTTAAGTCTGGTGCATCCTTGCTTTTCTGGACCAGACTTCTGTTTACAGGACACCATCTGATTACTTCTCAAGATGGCCTTAGCAGCTGCATGCCCTATCCTTACAGCATAAATCTCTAAATTCTTTATATGTGCAAACATTGGTCATGCTGGGGTTTATTCAATGCCATCAACTCACTTGTAAATAGCTGAGTGTCCCCTGTGAAGCACATGCCCGCTATTTCAGATGACCTCGCTCTGCTTCCCGTGCTGAGGCACAGTTTAGACGTGTGAGAAGAGAGAAATTTTTGGTCGGGTTCCTAGGTTGCAGTAACAGCACCGCCATCCAAGATGCATCTCTGTGCCTGATGACTCTGGCCTGCATGAACTGGCTAAACAGCCCCCCACTTCTTTCCTTACCAGAATGAACGTCTGTGTGATTAATGGACAAGGATCCTTTGCAGACACTGGACAGGATCGCGAGCCTTGGCAGGGACTGTAGAGTGTTTAGGGTGTGCTCCAGAAAGTACAAGAAAGATCAGAGAAATTATTTTTAATTTCAAGTCCTCCCTCTGTGCCTTTTTCCCCTTGCCCTTTCCTGTTATTTCTTTTCCAATTTATGCAGGGGAAAAACAAGAATTAGATTTTGTTTTAATTTCACCAACAATTATTTTAGTTGAATCTCAGGAGTCCAAGAAAACATAATTTTACCTGCTTGGTGGATTGTGAGAGGGAAGGCCTCAGTAGCATCCAGGGTCAGTTCTACATGGCAGCACATCAGGAGCCCTACAACATGTCACTGCTGCTGGCCTAAGCCTGCTGAGTCCCAGCAGCTGCCCGTCTCCCCACCCTTCCCAGAGTTCCCTGCCCTGAAGGTGGACGCAGATGAGAGCTGGAGCACCTGAGGTCAGATTTCCAGGTATGACGCCGTCCTGAGAATACCAAGGTTAAACCCCTCTGCTCACCTCACACTCATGCAGAGCAGCGAAGGGCGTGGACACTCTTGAGCTGGTCCTCCTGTGGTTCCTGAGCAGTCCATGCACCACTCTCCCTGAGTGCACGAGCAATAATGCACGCTATTTCAGTGGTCAAGGAGCCCTGTCCACCAGACTGGCTTCCCTGTGTCAGTTACTTCCCACGAGCAGCCGAGGAGAAGAAGCTGGTGCTTCAGTGCCCGTGGAGCTGATGCACTAGCATTGTCCTGTAACGTGTCTCAAGAGCCTTCACCAGTTCCGTGTTCTCACTGAGCTTTCAGAGGATGACAGCGAGGGAGGCCCATGGAGCTGAGGGAAAGCTTAGCCCATGTGTGTGTCAGCTGACGCTTCCATGTGATAGACAGTGGTGTTAGGTAAGGAGCCAGGCCTACTTGGTCCTTGTCACAGCAGATCCCGCTTCTGGGAACCACCCCTCCTATCATTCATGCTCCATAGAGCTAATTTTTCATTGTTGAAAACTCACAAGGGATGAGCAGTTTTTATGATTTTCAAGTGTTTGTTTTATCACACTTAACTAATACTTTATGTGCAAAATGAAAGATGAAATATCTTCTGTGATTTCTTGTTTTGCTTCAGCTATAATCAGCTATAGCTTTTCAAGCATGTGCTGTAAAGGCCTGGTGTGCAGTGCTGGGTGCCTTCAGCTGTCCCTTCAAGAACTGATGGAGGCGTCTTCCAACCAAACCATGCAGCTAGATGGACACATGACCTCACATTCCTGAGGCTGCTATCAGCCATGTCCCCATTATTGATAGTAGCAGAGATATTGACAGTCTGTACTTGGAAGGAAAATAGGAGTTTGATATGACATATTGTGTGTCTCAGCAAGACTCATAAATAATTTTGACAAGTTTTTGTATGCATGGGAAAGTCCTTGATTCAGCCTCCCATAAAAATAAACTTCTATTATGGAATGTATTTGTCAAGTGGCTGCTTGATGGATGGGGCTGCGTTTACCCCGTGGCAGTTCGATGAGTTTTAGATGCACAGCTTACCAGAGAGGATTTACGGGCAGTACAGAAATAATTATTCAGTATGAAATGCATAATTCCTGTACCTGAATTTTCATTTTTTATTGTATTTTGTTTCTGTTGCATTTCTGGTCTGTAAAACAAAAGAACTTGCATATTTTCTCTATCCCAAGCTATTGTTTCTACAAGGTTTTATGTTGAAGCCAGTGAACAATCTGATTCATCACAGACCCTCACCAAACTGAGCTTTTTTTTTTTTTTTTTATTGAGATAAAGAATGTTGGACATAGTTTGGCCTTTTTTTTTCCCTGAAGTTATCTCAACTGTGTACTAGTTTTAATATAACTACACAGTTGTTTTCCTGCTACAGAGAAAATGATATTACTCCTGAGTTTTTCTTTCCTTATATTCAAACCTTACAGGCTGTTTCCATTCCCTCTAAAATACTAGTGGAATTCCTCATTCATCAGCCATGCTGGTGGCCAAGGCCGTGCCCCCAGCTAAGTTGGAGACTTTAGAAAGTTTTAACCTCCCAGCACCCATGATGCAGACCAGCTCTCTGAATGCAGAGCACTGCACAAACCTAGATGGTTTGCTCGCTCTGCTGTCTCACCATCCCCTAAAGAGCCTCAGGCATGGTGGCTCCTGTTGGAGAAGCCCCTGGTGGTCTTGGTCTTCATCAGAGCACAGTGCTTTCAGTAAGGATTTACATTGTTACCTGTCCTTACAGTCTGGGAGAAAGGCGCTGCTATGACAAAGCCATGTGTGAAGAACCCGTGTTGTACACAGGACCTCTGATTGTCCAGGCGTGGACCTCTGTCCTGTGTTTACATTGCTGCCATAGCCGCTTGCTGCTGCAGCTCAGTTCACGATGCTTCAGGCTAACTCGCCCCTTCTGCTGGGCTGGGCAGTGAGAACTCCCCTCTGTGTCTAATTTCTGCTCTGTGGCTTTGTTTACTCTGGTTATTAGCTTCCAACTTAAGTTGGATCTTAGTTAATAAGTTTTCTCATGTCTTTTGAAGGTACTAACACTGAACAGTTAGTTTTCCTTCCAAATAGTGTGTTAGCTGTATCTCAAAAGTTTTAATTTGCTAGGAATTTGGGGGTATTTTAGTCTCATGTCATTTTTAATTATTTTATGTTCCTGATATTTAGAGGCTTTAAGTATTTTTCAACTTGTTATTTTTTTTCATAAAACAACTTTATTCATGACACATTATTTTTTAAAAAATCCCATCCCCTGGAAATGAGCTTAAAAAAAAGTCACCCCCCACTTCCTCCCATTCTTTCCAAATAAAATAAAATAAAAACGCCTGAAAAACACCCCTCCCCAAACTCCCCAGAACAAAGTAGTGCATTTCCCCAAGAGTAAGGGGAATGTGTACACCAGAGCCACTGGGAGCTAGAGCTTCAGGCTACAGAAACCTGCAAAGAAAGACACTCAAAACAGAAAAAGAAGCACAAAAGGAAGCCTTTTTTCCTGCCGGTGGTTACTATATTGAGGGATCCATACTTCCCATTGTGTGCCAAGCCTCGTGGATCTTACTTCTGATCCAGAATTTTGGCTCAGCTCTACCTATATACTTGTTGCCTCTCCCTTTCTGTCAGGAGCATGCTCTTTCCCTGTGCTGTGTTCCTGCTTCTTCATGCTGAGCCTTGCAGCTGTTCTCGCCCCTCTGTCCCAGAGGAGGCTGTGAGGAAGCCAGCATCTTCCCAGAGCTAAGAGGAGGCTGTGAGGAAGCCAGTGTCTTCCCAGAGCTAAGAGGAGGCTGTGAGCATCTTCCCAGAGCTAAGAGGAGGCTGTGAGCATCTTCCCAGAGCTAAAGTGGTTGATACTTTGTACACTTTGATTCCATTTCACCATCATTTTGCTTTTTCATTATGTAGAAAAGCCAGTGACTTTTTGCCTATTTTTATATGCCATCCTACTCCAACCTGTCCTATTATGTCAAAGCAGATGATTTTATATTTTAAGGTAGTTCTTTTAATACTTATTTTATGCATACATACATTCATGTATATGTATAGGTGTGTTGCCTGCATGTGTGTCTGCATACCATATTGCATGCCTGGTATGTGTGGAGACCAAAAGAGGGCATTGAATTCCCCTGGAGCTGGAATACAGTTATTAGCCACCACGTGGGTGATAGGATCAAAGCAGGGTCTGGTAGAAGAGCAACCAACAGTCTTAACCACCAAGCCATCTCTCCAACCCATACTATAATCATATTTGTTTTAAACTGAGGGCAATAAATGATTAGCAGAGAGAGACAAACTGTTGGATCTTCCACATACGAGTGAAATAAATGTCCACAGTTCAGACTTCCTTGTAATAGCACATCCCACCACAGAGACGTGTATTTGTCAGTAAGCTGATTTTACAATTAAAGTTCTCAGCAAAATTAAGCCATGCGTCTTATCTTCTAAGGCAGGTAACTTGGCTCCTGGCTGCGTGCTGATGGCATAGCGAACTCAGTTTGTGTGGATGGATGCAGGGAAAGAGAAGCAGCTCTCATTAAACTCTTGGGGCACTCCTATCTTTCTCACACACATAAGCATTTCATCGAAGGTTGGCTTTTCCTTATTATATTGTCTTCTAGAGCTGTTACCTGGGAGCCAGCTGTATCAGAGCCATGCAGGTAATCTCAGGCCCGCCTTTACACTGCAGTGCTGCCCAGTTCAGAAAGCGATGGCATGGAATTTCCACAGGCATAGAAGCAGAGTTTCCTTTTTTTTTTTTGTTTTTTTGTTTTTTTGTTTTCCTGAAATCAGAATGTTTTCTTAATCAGTAGACCTCGTTTCTCCTCTGGTTACATATGCTGCTGGTATGAACTGTCAGGATGAACCTCCTGACTTCCTGGGATCCCCAGTCACTTTCAAATGTATTAAGAGCAAAACCAGGCCCGTGAATCCCAGTAGTTCTTTTTCACTGTTTGGGAAATGTGAGCTAGTGAAATGGGCATACAGATATCTGTGTGAAATAGTTAACTCACTAGAGCTATGTGCACACACTAATCTCCAGAAGTATAGTACAAACATTTGCTACCAAACTAATGAGTGGATGACTGTGACTCTCCAGCTCCTTTATGATCGTAAAGAGCAAAGCAATGCTGATTCTCTGTCTTCTGGCTGCTCCAGCACTTGGGTGTGGTGATCCAGGCGTGTAAACAGGCATGTCAGCCCCATCAGAGAGGCATGCTTATCTGTACAGCTGCATAAAAGTACCATAGAGTCCCTTTTGTTACATAAAAAGTGCACATTTGGATGGGGAGTGAGTCTGAAATCTATGAAGCTCTGCTCTTTCATACCGACTAAAGAAGGGCCCCTTGTCCAGAGCAGTGAGATCCTCATTAAAAACAGCATCCCAAAGAAACCCTCCCCTATCTACTGTGCTTTCTCAGGCTGTAAAACACTTGACCGGGGAGATGCCCCTAGAAAACCTGTGTGAAATTATTGGGTTCAAAATCATTCATGAAACCTTTTGTCATTCTTGGTGGGAGCCTAATTTTGTTTTCTTTCTTAGAGACTTTAAATTTACCAAGGTAATAATGGAATTATCATAGCAAGTAGAACAATATAAACACATGATAAGAAGCTAGTTAAGCCACCAACTTCCTGCTGACCCCAGCTCACTTCAGGATGTACACCTTAGAAATCTCCCTTGGGAGCCACAACAGTGAGGGACACTTACTTCTGTTACTTCTGTGACACATCTGGATCTAACCTGTCTGGTTGAGTATGTGAGGTGCCATTGAGAAGCCTCTGTCCCATAGTTGCTCACCCATCTCCAGAGATTTCATGCGTATGCTTCCAGGTTGTCTCTCACTATGGCCACCACAAGCAGTGCTACGTAAGATTATTACTGCATATGTAAATATTTGTATGTTCACAAATACTGTATATTTGTTTACAAACAACCTGATTCTCGGAATAACAAATAGTAGGAATAGTATTTCCATATTAATAAAATAATTGTTAATATTTGATAAATTTCACTGAATGGAATAATTAGTATAGGATTAGTTTTTATCTTTGTGGTATCTTTTTTATCTCTTAACTTACATTGTAATTCCACTTTAGAAAGGCAAATATATTCTCTGAAAATTCTGCCCAATTACAAAATGACAACTTCTGGAAAATATTCAATGTATTTAATCCAGTAAAATTTGTTTAGATGCTCATCAAGAATAATAGAATTTGAATGTACACATTATATTTTAATATTTACTGTATCATCAACACCTCACATTTTGGGGGGTGGGGAGACATCACTCAAAGGCCAGTTTCCAGTTTGGTCAGTGTTATATTTAAATATAAAGTAAATCCAAACCCTTGGCACTGTGTTGAGTCGGGTCACAGGACACTTGAGCTCTCGACTCACAATACTTTGTGATTGTAATGTCTTGGGCACCTGTACTGTAAGCCCATTTCTGTATGCTGAGGGAGTGTGCCTGCCTTTCAGGGGCCATGGGAGCACTGGGTGAGTGGACTGGGAGCACTGGGTGAGTGGGCTGGGGAGCCCATGGGAGGACCATGTGATGTGTGACGTGTGATGTGTGTACCTCCAACATTTCCTCGTCCAGCCTCACCACACTTTGGAGAAGGTTCTTAACGGTAACTTGAAACATCCGAAACTTTAAGGCTGGGAACTGCATCTCAGTAGAGTGGACACTGAGACACATCTCTGCACAGAGCCCAGTGAGGACAGTGGAAGTCCCACAGCTGGGCTGTGAACGTCCTGCTTAGGGACTCAGTTTTACACCAAGTGCAGATGGATACAGATACCTTATACTGTGAGTTCCTGGTTCACTCATTAAGATGAAACTGTCTTCGCTTTAAAGACATATAAGTTGAGCTATGAAGTTTTGATCAAGCTCAGGGTTGGGTGGTTATATTTTATGGCTCTCTCAGTGTGTTGTGCCAGGCATCGGCATTGTGGCAGTTGGGATACATATTTAATGCCTGATTCAAAAAGAAATAGATGCTGTGACATGAGCAATTTTAAGAAAGTGTTTGGTGTAGATTGAAATAACATCTTGGAAAACTAGTTTTCCCCTTAAGAGAAGCTGTGATGTTTCAGTGCAGGAATTGTAGGTCCATATTCATTGAGCCATGACTCGGGGTTTTGATTTGGCTTGGTTTAGTCCAGGGTGTTGTTTTGGTCTCCCACACATACACCCACACACACTTTGGACTTTAATGACCAATTTAGCAGCAGCAGAGAAGCCCTGCTTACTTAAAGCACATCTCTCCCCTCCTTATGCTCCTAATGCAAGGCCCTGAAAGGCTTTACTAAAAGAGAAACAAACTTGTGTATTTAGTTGCTGGAAGAAAGAATGACAACAGAAATGCTCTCTGGTGTAGAAAGGGGGGCTGGCTGGGAAGGATTGGCGTCATGGTTATCCCACCAGAGTGCAGGGGTAGAGCTGAGGACCACAGGCCTGCAAGTGCCCCCTTCCTTCAGGGCCTTCTGGTACCACTGATGGGGTGGGGAGTGGTTAAAGGGAGAGAGGGAAGCAGGGGAGGAGGAGGGAGGAGGAGCTAAATGTACTAGTTGTTTTTTACAAGGTTTTTTGACTACTGGGTTTTTCTGACTCTTGCCTTATATAATTACAAGTGGTATCTACCAAATTAAAGTGACCATTTGGGTTCACTGAATCAATATATAAAGATCCATCTCCCATTAGCTTATGGTCTTGAGGAAATCTGTGTAGCATTTGACATTTCTGTTGCAGCAGGAACTTTTGACTGTGGGTCAGATTCAGATCCAGCCTATATTTTCCACAAAGAGCCTTGAAGTGTACGCAAGGGCTGCAGATGAGCAACCCTGTCTCTGAGGTTCTCTTCAGTGTGTTCACCTAGTGTGTACATTTAAAGTGATGACTTTAAGGCAGGCACACTTTTTACTTTGACCTCCAGTATCCAGATACTGTGCTTTTGTCTGCCAGTTAAATACCTGTGCACCAGGTAAACTTGCTCGGGGATTCAGAGCTCCAGGCATATGTAAGCTCTCACTCTCACTTGCATTCGAGAGTGGCCCTCAGCCTTTTTCTCAACTTCTGACTTACCTTCTAATGTAGGTCACCTCGCCACCTTCCTGAAAGTCAGATCATCTCAAAAGCTTGTGTTTAGCACCCATGCACGCAGCTGCATACACTTAACCAAATCAGGGCTTTCCTCCCAGACAGATGGCTTTCCTCTGTCAGTCAGCCTTCCCACATGATCAGACTCCTACTTCATTTGATTCTTTTTGGACCACCAACAAAGGTAAAATGTAACACAGAATTTAATGTAGAGGAGAGGAGAGGCATGAGCTACTTTGTCTCCATTAGACAAAGTGTTTTTACAAAATATTTCTTCTTTTTCTTTAAGTTGAAAGAAAATTTAAGATAATTTACATGTAGTATTTTGTTTTTCTCCCTAAAAGTGTTGAGGAATTGGGCTGTCAGGGTGGCTCATTAGGAAAAGGTGCTTGCCACCCAAGCCTGAAACCCGTGGAAGGAGAACTTAATCCACACAGTAGTCCTCTGGGCTCCACCTGCATGCAGTGACAAGACACACACACACAGTGATTTTCAAGATCTAGAAACGGAATAGGCTATACAGATAAGCTGTGCCACAGGCCCCAGTGAGCGGGAAGTGCACCATGGGCTCAGAAGCTGCTGCCTGGCTTCCAGAAGTAAGGCACACACCCTGAATGTGCTGCCGAAGCTTACACAGTAGGTCTTCTTTTTCTGTTTATGTATTCTGCAAGCTGATTCATTTGAGAGAACTCCAGTGTTCCTCTCTTGCTCTTGCTATTATTCAGAATAGTCTGAGAAAAACATTACTTCTTGAATGTTTTAATGTGGTCTGGGAGAGCTGAAGAATAGATTTTTAAAGTAAAAATACAGGCCATAAATATTTTAGCTTTAAAAAGTCAATAAAAATGTGTGTAACAGTTATCAGTGTGTGCATCAAGTCTGTGCTGTGTTCAGTCCTCCTTGGGGTTCATGGTATAGATGAACACTTGCTGGAAATGTGATTCTTACCCACATGCAAACAAGATGGCACAGAATGAGCTATAAGAACATGAAGTTCTCCAGGGTACTCACACTGAGTCTGAGTGATGAGATGTAATCCAGCGCTCACAGTGAAAGCAGTGCAGACTTGTCTATGGAGTCTGTGGCCATGATGGAGACCTTATGTAGAGTTTTCTTTTGTGATCTTTCCTAGTATTTCAGGCTTCCTGACTGGGTTGGCCAGGTTATACCCTCTCACGAGTAGTGACAGGCAACAGAAAGCATTTGCTCTGATACAGAACATGGAATGTTTTCTAATTCACCACTATAGTTTTCATCAAACAATGCCCTCCATCAAACAAACAAACAAACAAACCCCATTAGATCTATCAAGCAACTGGAATTCCATGTGTCATTTAAGGAAATGTGTTTCTGTAATATTGTGACAGGTTTTTTTATAGGATTTCTGATACTTCAGAATAATGGGAGAGAGATAAACAAAAGGTCTTGACTTAGTTATATAACTTTTACTGGTATCTACCCACAACGATGTAAGACACATTGTAAACTGATAGTCTTAGCAAGGTGTGTGTTTCAGAATGTTTTTTGTTTGTTTGTTTGTTTTTTGTTTGTTTGTTTTTGGAAAGCCAGCTTAAAGTGTTCAATAACCCAAAAGTTGACAAGAACTACATTTTGGCCCTCTTAATATTATACACATATTTTTATTTTGGTATAGTGCCAACATAACCACATGACTATAGTCATATCACCCATAGCCTTAGGCCTGCTGGGTTGTTTTGTTTTGTTTTTTTCAAGAGTTGATTTTGTGTGTTATCTATGAGAATAGAAGATGTAAGATTATTTTTCTAATTCTCACATGCCCCTGACTTGTTGGATTAAAGGTTCATTGAATTTGGATGGAGAATTGTGTGCATGCGTGCCTGCATGAGTGGATGGGTGGTGGTGGTGGTGGCGGTGGCGGCGGCAGCAGCAGTGGAGGTGGTGGTAATGGGAGCAGCAGCAGCAGCCAAATCTCAGGACAGGGTGAATGTTCTTTCTCCATAAGGCTTGAGGCTAGAAATGCTTTGGATGTCAGATTTTCCACTTTTGCAAATATTTGCATTTATGTAATGAGGTCTCAAGTTTAAATACAGAATTCATTTTTGTTTTTTATATTCCTTAGTCATACAACCTGAAGGTAATTTTTACAATAATTTTAATTTATTTTTAGTCAACATGTAGCATATTGTTTCTTTATTGCAATTTCATCAGATTGTGCCACTGAACTTGGTTACATTTGTTCTCTTGCCACCCCTGAGCCCTCCCACTGGTCCTTGTCCTCCTCCCAAATAGTGCCCTCTGCTTTCATGTCAGTTGGATGGGTAGACAGACAGACAGACAGGCAGGCAGGCAGAGTCTTAATTGAGAGAAAGTATGTGATATTTGTATATTTCTCCCTCCCATACCACTGCTTTTTCTTGTGCCTCTTTGCTTCACTACCCTTCCATTTTCATTTCACACACACACACACACACTTACACTGTGTGTGGGGGCGGGATTTACATTAAATTCTTTGTATGATGATCTCCAGTTCCATCCATTTCCCAGCAAATGACATATTATTCCTTATGGCTGAGTAAAACTTTACTGAATATCTGTCTTGCATTTTCTTTACCCACTTCTCTGTTGACTTTACGATGATTCTATATCTTACCTGTTTTGAACAGTGGAGCAAAACACAAGGATATGCAGATATCCCTGGCATGCTTATGGTCCTTTGTGACCCATGAGTCATACATCTGGATCATACAGAATCCTCTGAGGACACTTGATGCTGGCTTCCATTGCATTACTCCCCTCCTACCAACACTGGACAGCGACTCTCTTTCCTTCATATCCTCAGCAGTATTTATTGCTTATTCTTTTGATAATAGCCATCCTGACAGAACTGACGTGAAAACTCTGTTTGGATTTGCATTTCCCTAATGGCTAAAATCATTGAACCTGACTTCAAAATATTTATTTGGTCATTTGTAGTTCTTCTTTTGAGAACTGCTGGCTCATTAGTCTAGTTCTTGATTGGATGAGTTGGGAGTGGTTTGTGTTTGATTCTTGAGTTCTTTATATATTCTCGATATTTTCAGAACATTTACCCATATCCATATATTGTGATATATATATATATATATATATATATATATATATATATATATATAGAGAGAGAGAGAGAGAGAGAGAGAGAGAGAGAGAGCACCCTGATATTCCACTTGCCCATTGTCATTTGCTGAAGAGACTGTCTGCTCTCCAGTGTTTGATGTTGGAACCTTTGCTGATAATCAAGCAGCAGTAGCTTTATTTGTGAACCTTGATGTCCTCTATTCTTTATTTGTGAACCTTGATGTCCTCTATTCTTTATTTGTGAACCTTGATGTCCTCTATTCTTTATTTGTGAACCTTGATGTCCTCTATTCTTTCGCATAAATTTGCATGTGATTTCTATACCAATATCATGGTGTGTGTGTGTGTGTGTGTGTGTGTGTGTGTGTGTGTGTGTGTTATTAGGGCCAGGAAGTATAACTTGAGGTCAAGTATTGTGATGCCTTCAGTACTGGTCATTGTGTTCAGGATTGCTTTAGCTACTCAGGGTCTTTTGTTCTTAGGAATTTTAGGATAGTTTTCCATATTCCTGTGAAGAATCGAGGTTTGGTCAGGATTGCATTGAATTCGTAGGTCACTTTCTGTAATACAGCCATTTCCATAATATTTGTCATCCTGAGATGCCTTTCCGTCTTCTCATGTCTTCAGCTTCTTCCTTCTGTGTTATAAATGCTTCATCTTAGAGGGTCTTCTCTTCATGGATTACATTAGATTCTTAGGTAGTTTAGTTAAAGCTATTGTGAATGGGATTTTCCCTCTGATTCTTTCTTGGCAAGTTCATTATAAAAGGCTATTGATTTTTATATGTTTATTTTACACCTTGACACTGCTAAAAGTGTTGATCAGACATAAGAGTTTCTTTGGTAGAGTAGAGTTGTTTAGTTCTAGCTTGTCTTTGATTATTGTGGTTAACCAAAAGTAACTTGAGGAGCAAAGGGTTTCTCTACCTCACCCCACCTTGAGGTTTCAGTCCATCACTGAGAGAAGTCAGGTGGAACCTTGGCAGGAGCTGCAGCAGGAGACGACAGAGTGCTGCTTGGTGGCCTGGCTCCTTTGCCTCCTTGGCTCCTCGCTTTATGTGTCCTACAGTGGCCAATGCCAAAGCCTAGGTTTCTCCTGGGGAAACGGGAAGAGGAGGAGGCAAATTAAAGCTGAGGTCTGTCCTGGGAACCAATCAGTGCTTTCAAATGCCAGCCAGCGTTGAACACCCTTAGGCAGCGAGGAGACTGTGTATGCTAGACCTGAGCATCAGAATTCAGTCCTGCCAGCAGGGAATCCCCCAGCAGATGGGTCTCTGCAACGCCAGGCCTGCCCCTGCCTTGCAGTCATGCATATCAGTCTTCACAGTTATTCTCCAGTAATAAGGGTCTGCACCTAGCCATAGAGGATGGGACCACCTACCACCATGCTCTTCACCGCCCACGCCTCCGGACCCCAACTTCCCAGTGTGTCTGCATTCTCTTCTCCATCTGTCTCTCACCCGGGACTGTGGCAGAATCTTCCCATTCTCCCTAACTTGAAATTGTTGACAGCTGTCAAGTGATAACACTCCACTCTTGATGCTACACAGGATGATTCACCTCTCACCACATCCCCAGTGAGAGCGAAAGTCTGAACTGGGGAAAGCCTCCTGACTTTCCCTCAGGATGACAGCGGGAAGCACATGCTGCCCCTCCCGACCTCTGGATGACCATATGTTCCTCTTTGCTGCCAGATGTTCTCTTGCCTCCCCTGTGGCCTCTCTTGTAACCTCCAGTACGTTTCCAGTCTTGATTGCAGTGGAACAGAATACACTTCCTGACATTTTCATTCCCCTCGTCAGAGAGAGCTTCTGATCCACCATCTTACTTACTCCTAAGCTCAGCTCTGCAAGGTATCTCTAATGTTCCTGCACTCTGACCATGCCTTCAAAATGAAGTCTGGATGAAATTCCCACTACGACTCACATAAGGTTTGAATTCAGGCGCATTTTATGGTTTGGAATTTCCTATGAGGGAAGCATCACCATTGGTGGCTTTTTGTGGTGATCAATCGGGTGGAGCACAGTTGCTAGGCAAAGTAGGACCCGTCCAAGTATGCTGCTTCCTTTTCTGTTCATATGTATTGAGTTAAATTTCCACTCACAGTAAAATCTATTTTACAGTGCACCTGTCTTCAAGGCTCTCGTGCCCCACCTGTTCCTGGACCACTGTGGGAGCTGCGCCTCGGTGGGTGCAGTGACCTCAGGACCTTTGTGCTCTCTCTTCCCGTTCCAAGTCTCTATTAGCTTTTGCTGTGGTTTTTATAGGTGACTTTTTTTTTTGCATTGGGATCCCTGCTTGCTGTCATGGGGCTGCTCTTCACAGGGACTTCCAGGTGGGTAGAGTCTGATGGGTGAGCAGTGTCTCCTCAGGTCCACAGTCAGTCCTTACTCTTGGCTAATCTTCAGACTCAAGTCACACTTGCAACATTCCTCCTTGTCCCATGTCTGTCTCCTCAAGACAGAGGCTGCTGCCTGCTGTCTTACCACATCTGAGGAAAGCTTCTGGCCCAGCACAGATGTAACAGTGTTCTCTTGTTAAACAAATGCAGCTACAGCATTTGAATAATCTAACAAAAGGGCCAGTGCACAAATGGAACAGAATTTTAAAAACTAAGTACAGTGAACAATGAAAGCAGCTTGTCTGCGGCAGTCTAAGATAGCCAAAACATGTGCGTCCTTGAGCAAGATTATTTGAGTTCATATAATTCATAAAATGCAGCAAGTATATGGTTAACTTGAAACTGAACACAGCACTATCTGCATGATTGAGAATCTAGAAAATGTATGAAGCTTATACTTGGCCTTAAAGAACATCCAACAAATATAGGAAACCTGCAGTTTCTAAGTTGTATTCTCTGATATGATAAGTAATAAAAATTTCAACAGGTAAAAAGCAAACACCTGAAGTTATCAAAGCATAATCTTGGGCCAGAGAGATGGTTCGGCATTTAAAAGCATTGGCTGTTCTTCCTGAGGACTTGGGTTTGATTCCTATCCCCCACATAGTGACTCAAAACTCTGTGCAGCACTAATCCTAGCAGACCCAGGGCACACATGTGGTGCAGTGGCATTCATATAGGCCAGACACCCATGCATAGAATAAATAAATAACATTGTATTCCCATGTATTACTGAAGAAACATTGTGGCTATAGATGCAAGTTCTTTCAAGGACAATGAAGAAATCAGACACCAGAATATACAGGATTTATCTGCAGTTAGGGATAGAGGTGTGCCACTCTATGGGTGCTAGGAAGCAAATTCTGGTCCTCTGCAGCAGTACCAAGCATTTTTAACAGCTCAGTCATCTCTCCTCTATGCTGTACAGGGGTTTTGGTTTTGGTTTTTTGTTTTGTTTTGTTTTGTTTTGTTTTTAATAAAGAGATCAAACAAATCTATAGGAAAAAATGGTGCAAACTCAATAAATGATTATATCTTTTTAAAAGATGACAGGCCCATCATAAATTAGGAAATGGAGCTTAAACAAAAGCTACCTACCACAATTTATACTTGAACCAATGCAGATTTTAAAGAAGGGAAAAAATAGTTGTAGACCTTGTATTTCCAGGACAGTCAGGGCTACACAGAAAAATCCTGTCTCGAAAAAAAAAAATCGACAAAAAATACATGCATGAACATGTTCATATGCCTTAAAATTATTCCTGTCTTTGATATGAAAGAGACAGAAGGGTCCGTGGCATTGCGCAATGAGAGCAACCTGAATGTTAAGAGCGTTTGTCAGCATGTTGTTCCGCCCTGAGTCAGCTATACTGCGGAGTGGAGAATTACCCCCATGAGTCAGACAGACCTGGGCTTAATTTCTGGATAGAGCATTTTGCAGGTCCATGGCCTAACCCCTCTAAAGATGAATACACTCAGGAAAGATCATGCATGATCATCGTACAGTGCAGTGTTCTCTGTAAGTAAGGTACTTGTGCAAAATAGCACTTAGCATGTTTTGTGGTAAGTATTGAATTTACTATCAGTGTGCCAGTCATTATAATTATCTCGTTGTAATTAATGTAAATGAAATCATACCAATGTACATTCATAATTATAATTAACAACAATTATCTTCAATGATATATCATGTATTAACTAATTAATAATGGAGGAGAGCAAACTTTAATAGCCCCTAAGTAAATCAGCAGAACTTTCGGGTCTGACTAAGGAGAACTGCCCTTCATTGCTCTGAGAGCTGACCACTCATTCCTTCTTGTCCAGAGCAACTGGAAACTTGCTGTCTTGACCCAAGATCACGGCTATTTTGAAAGCTCCTTATGGGAAATTGAACCTTGCCTGTGAAGTGTTCCCCGATGTAGCTGTTTAAGTGCATGCTCGAGTGCAAGTTTTGTGATATACGTCAGCCGGTCTCCTTTTTCATGGAGCCTGTTTTAAAATAGGAAAGTCTTTGATCAGGTGCCTCTGCCTAGCTTGCTTTATTCTAACAAGAACACTGGGGTTGTTTCAAAATTAGTTATAATGTGTACTCTTTGTATTGACAGAGTTGTCAGGCTCTTTTGATTGCTTGGCTGGTTTGACCAACATATATTTAGCACATTCAGAAGGCACTACAATAGTATAAAGCCTGCCCTGTCCAAGGCCTCTGACCCACGAATTGACAGGATGGGGTGGGAACTCATAAGCTGAAATTCCTCACCTAGTCTGGGAGCTGAGGCCTGTCTCCATGAATAGTCCAGCAGCATCAGCTGTAAAGTCCTGCTCAGGCTTGGAAACGAGGCTTAGCTAGTGGGCATTACTGAGAGCTTACAAAGGCTGGTGAACCATCCCTGAGCTCTGGATGCTTCAGGCACTCCTGGGTCTCCACAGAGGATCGAGAAGCTGCCAGGCTGGGTCCCAAACACTGTGTATTAGAAGCCAGGGCCAAGAAGTGGGAGTGGGTGGGCAGGGGAGCAGGGTGGGGGGAGGGTATAGGGGACATTCGGGATAGCATTTGAAATGTAAATGAAGAAAATATCTAATAAAATCAGTTAAAAAAAAAAAAAAAAGAAGAAGAAGAAGAAGTCCTGTTCGCAGGGTAACAGGGCCAGAGTATTGAGTCCTAAGAGGAAGGATTCTTTTGGTGTTAATTAACTTATTTTCAGAGAAATCTTGTACACCTATGTCTTTTGATTAATTCATCACTTGTTTTTATCCTTTAACATGCCATGTAGAACTTTTACCTAAAGTATACCCAAGAGAAGATGTGTTGCTTTTTTTTTTGTCAAGCTAGTGAAACAATGCAGTGTGAAATTCTAAGATATTTTCTCCTGCGGAACACACACTTCGTAGAGCCTGTTAGCGTGCTCACTTTCAAATGTGCTCACAGATTGTTATCCTGCTTGTTACTAAACAGTCCAACTAGTGACTCTGAAGATCTGTGTAATGGTGTGTATTTTTAAAGTAATTGTCTCAAATAATTTCATCTCATAGGCACACATTGTCACAGATGTTTGCAAATCTAAGTTTAAAACTGATGGAAGTATTTTAAGAAAACTGAAATAATGTCAGTGGTAAAATGTATTTTACCAAGTGCAGATGTAAGACATCAAGTTCTCAGACTGATGGCAGAATTAACAGAAAACACCATCTGTTTCAATAATTATCTGAAAATACCCATGTTCTTGGATTTGTTTAATACCACTTAGTTTCCAGCTTTATTTTATCTGAGTTTGCACACCAACCAGACTAGGTTGTACAAAACGGAGACTATTTCCATCTGATCATTTTTAAAAATGTGTGTTTGCATGAATAATGAATCTTTGAATTGTTACTAAACAAGCAAATTATTTGCGTGTGTGTCACATCGGTTATCAAGTTTGCACATGTGACAGTTTCAACAGCCGTCACGTAAAATGCATAGAGCTTGTAACCATATGCTTTTCCTTGACAAAAAGCTAAAACTCAAGATCAATTTTCAATATGGAATGCACAAATTAACACTTTAAAATGCACCACAATATGCACAGCTTGGCAAAATTCGCAGAAATAGCACGTTTCTAGATATTAACTGATATCTTTGGATCCGACCTTAAGGTATTCAATCATTTTGATTAAAAGACTGATTTCTCATAAAACCACAGTCTGTTGGAGGCGCAAAGCCAATGACATTTGAGCATTCATATATTTTCATAAACTTTGAACAATGTCAGTAAGACACCTCTTCAATCTTGGCCACACAACAGCAGGGTATTCAATCTTTCTTTAGCTTAAGACAGAAAATTTGAATATCAGCATAGGGTTATAAATGTGGTGTGCTGCATGTGGAGTTCTAAGGCAGATCTGTGCGATGTATAGAATCTCTCGCCTTGTGTCCCAACCACTGGTCCGCCTTCTCTTTACCCCTTGCTGCTCTTCAAAAGGATTTTATGATCTGAAAGTGTTTTGCTCTGTAAAAGCAGTTTCTTTGGCAATTTTCTCTGGTGTAAGATGGATGCTTTTAAAAATGGCCACATCCAGATCAGAATGCTCAGTTATTCCTGCTGTGACAGTGTAGACACCCCGATATTTTGTCAGCAACTTTGTCATCTTTTGAACGTAATAATTAGTCATTATGTTGCCATTATCCCTGCCCCTTTGGCCTTGTAAATGAGGTCTGAGCAGAAACTGGACCTAGTTCAAAGAGTTCACTTTCCAGTCGTGTTGTTTAGTAAAGACTGATTATCCTGTATGGTGGTGAGTGGCATGGGGCTTTCCATTTGCTGTAAATAATAATGTTACGTGTATTAACATCACTACAAATAGCTTGTCTCTCTTTTTAAGTGTTGTCTCACAAGCGGCTCCAGGGGGAAGAAGAAAAAAAAAAACAGATGGGCTGTGAGGGAAGCAAGTTTGTCTTGCTACACCATTCTGTTAGGGAAGAGGCAGTGAGAAGGTATTTTACTATATTGCAATGCACGGCAGGTATCACAGTGTTTACCCAAACCCATTTGATCTGTTAATGCTGACATTGAGCTTATCGGAATAAAAAACTTCACCAGTGCTCATAGACACAGCCAAGGAACAGTGAAAGAGCTGGTTTCCGATGACACCATCCCTCAGGACTGTACTTTATATCAGAAGTCTCCTGGGCCTGTGTTCCTCAGTTACTGTCTTCCTGTAAGGATGTCAGCCCCATGTGGGCAAGTACACAGGTGATCCGGAATAAGGCTGTGTACTAGACATCAAGCAGAGGCAGGGTGCAGGACATATTCTGGGGGTGGAGTTTGGAGATGGCGTGGGTGTTGGTGTAGGGAATGGAAGCAGGTAAATGTGGCTGCTAGGTTTCTATCTTCAGTGAGGAGTTTCTCACTTACCTCTTGCTGTGTTCTCTGACTAGGGATAGACAGCAGATTCAGAGGGTGGGCTGCCTCAGGGGAATTTAAGGAAACAATAGCAGCTATGGCTCCAGTTGAACCCTGAAGACCTTAATGCTCAAAGTCAGCCCAAGGACAGTGAGTCATCACAGGGAAGTAAGATATGATCGGTCAGTGAGACAAGAGGCAAAGAGCGTATGCTGCTTCAAGGACAGTGAGGATAAAGTCAGAATGCCCAGTGACTTCTCTCAGAGCGCTCTTAGAGTCCCAGCTTTGGAACCCATGGCTGAACACCACACTGCCTGCCTGCCTGCCTGCCTGCCTGCCTGCCTGCCTGCCTGCCTGCCTGCCTGCCTGCCTGAGACTCTTGTTCACAGTGGGATGATGAAAGTCTCATTTCTACCAGCTTCTGCAGTCATTTACCTATGGGCCTCTGTCTAGAAATGTTCCTGGGTCTTCAGTTGGTCTTCCCTCTGTCTGTGCTAGTGACTAATCTCTTTTTAGGCAGACACTGCTCACATTGTACTCAGGCCCATCCTAATGGCTCCCTTCTGCCTCCATTGACTCCTCAAAGGCTTCTCTCCACATCTTCAGCTAAGTCATGGGTGTTAGAAACTGACACTGAAATTGGGAAGACAAAATTCAGCTCTTAACAGGCCCAAGATAATGTGTTCTAAATATGTACTTCAGTGTGCAGAAACTGCCCAGGCACCAAGTTAGGACCAAATGTGTTCTTGCCCACAAGGAGAGAACTCCCCCCCAGAACGAAGATAAGAACTGAAGAGCACCACTTTTTCCACCTTTGAGAGGGTATTCTCAGGGACCATCTGTGTGCCTGGTGGCCATACCCCATGCCCCATGAAAAGACTGCTTCTGTCTGAGAGTAACTGAAAGACTGGTCCTGTGCCTGTGAAAACCAGTCCGTCTGTCTGTCCGTCCTGTTGCACTTTCAGATGTGTTTAGTTACTTGTAAGTGAGCAGAGTTATTTTCTTAGTTAAAGAATAAGACTGGCCTATTTAATATATGCAGGGTTGCTTTTACTTTGATTCTGTCTGTGGCCAAGATTCTACTCTTTCAGTGTTATTTTTGTGTGCTCTTGTGTTTGCACGTGTGCCCATAGACACACTCAGAAGGTGCTTCAGAGGTGAGTGTTTTAAAGTGGCTAAATCTCAGATGCTATCTGACACAAACATGTTGTCCAGCCTGGTACACTTCTTCCTAAATAATATCAGGTCGTAGCGTGTCCGGTGTGGTTTCAGAGGGCAACAGTGTCAATACTCAGGCCATATCCCATCTACATTGCTGGTCAGAACAGAGCAGGTCTTCTTTCTACATGCGTAGATGCCATGTTACCTTGTGTGAGAGATGGCATGTTTACCACCATTCAGAGAGAGTGTGCTGCCCCTGCGCTCTGTGTGTGAGCATTTGGTATGCAGTGAGAACCCCATTCCTCTGCCCCATTTCAGAGTGTCTCTATGGTATGTCACACCTCTGTGCAAACTGTAGGGGTCAAGAGGAGTTAGAAGAGTTGAACATGTTTCCAGTGCATTCATTCTTTCCCTTTCAGTATCTTACTAGGTCATAGCCTCACACATATGTGATATCTGTACATACATACGTACACTGAAAGCAAACTTTACAATGTCACACAGGTAAAACTGTACAAACAGAAAACAGTCTCAGACTCCAAATACATAATACGATAATAAAATCTAGAATGACTTCTTGCAATAAAATTTTCTCTTTAAAAGAACAATAAGATATATATGTGTATCCTGTATATGCAAACGGAAGCACTGAAATATTGAAAAGCATTTCTAAAGATAGCTTTGTCAGATAAAAGTTGCACAGAATGAATGTTCTTAGAGTAAAAGTTAATTTTAAAAGTCAGATGGTGGGCTGGAAAGAGATGATTCAGTGGTTAGGAGCGTGTGGTGCTATTAGAAAGGACCCAGCATTAGCTCCCAGTACCCACACGGTAGCTTACAACGATCTGTAACTTCCAGGGATCTGATACCCTCTGGCCTCTGACAGCAGCTGCACACGGGTGGTGTTCATAAACTCAGGAGGCATGCATGCATGCATGCATCTAACAAAATAAATAAACCTTAACAAAAACACATAATCTTTTGAGAAAGATATAGACAGAAAATGTAATCATGACAAGTTTATTAGTTTATTAATACCTGAATTATACATTTTTATGTTGTAAATTCAAATTTTTAACCATAAGCTTCATGGACTTAGTATCTAGCACCAGCAGCCATCCATCATAACAACACACTAGGTCTTGTTCTGTCAATTGGGAAAATGGCATGCTCTTATAACTCTAGTGTGTTATTACTATATGTGATTATCTAAAGCATTGAGATTATATATCCACAAATCACATTGTAGATTAAACAAAGACATACACTGATTCTGTTGGAAATTATGTATGATCCAAGTGGCTTTCAAAATGTGAGATATGCAAAGTATAGAATGCTAGCCTAGTGCCTCTTCTGTATGCCGCCATTGTTCAGTTTCTGTGGCCAGTTCCAGTGTCTTCACTGGAAGGGAGACATGGGGAGCACTTGAACTAATTCCCTCCATCAGGATGCTGTACCAGGAGACATAGTAGGTGCCAAGGCAGTACTGAGTGGATAGCATCTCTTCCCCTTTATAAGCCTGCTTGAAAAAGCTATTCTCCCAATCCAGCTGGTGATGACAGAGGCTAAGTGGTTAGTGTGGGACAGACTTTGTGATGGCTCAAGGAACAGTGGGTCTTGTAGCAACATATGCAACTGGGTTGAAAGGACCCCTGCCCTGGGAACGCCAGCGGGCCTCTGCTGCTGCCTAGTGAGGTTACCCTGCCACAGAACTCTCTCCCTCCCTCCTGCTTGCCCCCCTCCCCACAGCTCCAACACATGGGAGCTCACTGATTCACCAAAGAGGGGTCTATCCTCTGTACTCTACTACACATACCTGTCTTCCTGAGTAGTTCACCATCATTAATGACCCATCAGAAATTCTGCCTCTAGAAACCCTGTTCACTGACGTGGAAAGGGTATCCCCAGGTACAGATTGGCATAGTTCATTTTTCTATAATGCTCCATGTACGGACAAAAAAGCTATGGATCACCTCTTAGGAGTCAGGGCAAGCCAGCTAGTAGGGGAAGTTGAGGTTCCTATGCTGCTGAAAAGTATAAGACATTTTCAACATGGCTTCAGATTCCACACAAATAGTCATTAAAATGATAATATAGAGAGATGATAGGACCAGTGGATTTCAACAATGTTCACTTCTCATTTTGTTTGTTTGTCTGACTGCTTTGGCATAGGCTAGCCCCAGAGTGGCTCTTCACAGCTTCCCTTACTTTTTCTCATGGGAGAGAAAAATGGGTTCTTCTTTTTAAAAGACCAGAATACTCATAGTTTAGTTAGAGTATGGGGAAAATTGATCAAAATATTAATTAGACTTTTGTTTTGCTAGTTTGCAGAGACAGATGGAGTTCTGATCTTTAACAGCGCCGTGACTCATGGAACTGCATGTGTACTAAGATGCCATTATTAACACAACAGTAGTTTTCAGCAGTTGGTAATTATTGGCATAATTAAACATTTATCAAGAAACGAGTATTTATCATTCATTAAACTTTCATTAAAAATCCATCTTAGCACAGGCTAGATTAGCCAATGATTTTCAAGTGATAACTTCTTAACTTCTGGCACAAATATAGAGTATTTCCATAATAACCAAAGTAGTACACAAGGTAATGTTCCAAGAACTGTGAGCAATTACTGGATTTCAGATTCATTTTGCATTAAGCATTTGTTAAGGCTTGGACCCAAAGTTAGAAGGTACTTGGCAGTATTCTTGGGGGTTTGTAGTATTTGGCACTTTTAAGCAGCCTCACTAGGAAAACGTGTTACCCTTGGCAAGGGAAAGTTACTGCTAAGCAAGCTCTGCAAAGACATGTGCATAGTTTAACCTCTCCCTTAGATGGTGTGTTTACATAGTTTAGAGCTTGAGATTCCGTGGTGAATGCCAGAACCGAGGTAGTGACTGGTAGCGTCACCCTCTAAATGCCTCCATGAGCCTCGTGTTGCCATCCTAAGGCCTCGAAGAGCATGTTGGGTGTGCAGAGACTCACTCAGATACCAGCCCTGTCCCGGGAACTCAGGAAGTGAGCAGTGTAAAACCCACCCGGTAGAGATCTATCTGCCAGCTGCTCTCAACTCCGTTACTCACACTTCTCCGCTGTTCTTGTTAGCTGCTCACAACAGCTCAACAGTGTGATTTGCCACACAACTCCTTGGTGGTGTTTCAAGAGCCTATATGTTAAAAACATTCACATTTGTTGGGTATGTGACGTTTTGAGTGTGTGTAGAGAATCAATTCAGGGTAAAGATCTGTCTGTTCCAAACACTTGTCATCTACATGGTAAACAGTAGTCCTAGCTTGAAAGACAGTCAGTTGTGCTTCTCTGAGTCATGCTGCTATACCCCAGGACTTCTTATTCCAATTCTAACCTTAACTTAGTACTCACTGATCAATGCCCCGACCCCACATCTTAAGCCACACACACGCACACACAGTGCTTCTTCTATCACTACTTTAGGTCATTTAATAAAGTGATGTCTACCTCTAGTCCTGTTTTCATGAGACTTTGTTCTTTTGATGGCTGAGTTGTATTCCATTGAGTATGTGTCCCACCGTTTGTTACTCAGTTCAACACATGATGAGCATCTAACCTGTTTCCATTTCTTGGCCACTGTAAATAATGCACAGGACATATGCAAGTACAAAAGAATCTTTGCCATACTGGTTTTATCATGTCAGATATAACCAGTAGTAGGATACCTGGATCATGTTGTAGGCATATTTTTAGTTCTTAGAAGAGTCCTATCTTTTCATAATGGCTCTACAAATTTACATGATCATCATCATCGAGAAACACTTGATGTTCTCATGCTTTGGCTATTCGAAAGCTACGATTTTTGTATACTTTCTTATTTATTCTGTGAGGATTTAATACATATGTGTAATGTATTTGAATCATATCCACTTTTCACTCCCCACTCCAACTCTTCCCAGATCCCCACTCATAACAGCTCTTTCCCAACATCATTGCCTCTTTAATGCATGTACACCCGCACACTTATAATCTTTGTGTGGTATAGGGCCTTGTACTGGAACCTGGGCAACCCCAGGGACCACCTCCCTGAAGAAGACACTCTCTCTCCCCCAGCAGCCATCAGCTACCTGTTGTTCCTCGACTAGCGGTGGGAAGAGGTGATGCTGTGTAGCCAATTACCCCATCCGTCGTGACTTGCAGTGTTCTCTCGTCGTTTGAGTGGTCTTACAGGGTGTCCAGGAAGAGGTGATGCTGTGTAGCCAATTACCCCATCCGTAGTGACTTGCAGTGTCCTCTCGTGTCGTTTGAGTGGACATACAGGGTGTCCAGTCTGTAGTTAGATCTGTTGGCTGGAATTAGCCTTTGTCCTGCACACTCGTGGAAACACTTTGTGTTGAGTGTGCTGGGTATCTCCATCAACACTAGACACATGGGAACAATACCATTAGCTAACTAAGCCTGCTCACAAGGCCCCTCCATGTGTGTGCTAGTGCTTCCAATCTTACTCGATATTCAGCAACTTTGTTTTTGTATTCTCCTGGGCAAAAAATTTACTGTATCAGTGCTTTTATGTCACAAGAATGAATTGAATTTGTACCCCTTAGTGCAAACAACAACAGACAGAGTGGTAACCTAGTGGAAAACAAATAGACACCCCGTCCCTTTCGGGGATTCAGAGAGGTTCAGAAAGATGGAGCTGACGGTGGAGAGGTGGCAGATAAAAAGAGGCCAAAGCAGGGAAGAATCCCGCGGTCATTTGTTACTGTGCCGTCTTCCTAGTGTTTGCTGAACCAAGGTACAGAATAATGATTCAGACAAATGGCGTTAATCATAGCAACGGCCCCTCGGCAAAGTGCGGTACCTCGCTTGGCGGCAGGAGACCTAATCAGATTCTCCAAAACTTGTTCCAGAAAGAGAATTTTCTGTCTTTAGTTTTTCTGTGGATGGCTTCCTGTGGGATATGTCACCTTTAAAAGAAACAGAGTGGTAAGAAATCGTGACCTCTTCCTGTCTCCTTTCCCCAACCTCTGAGAAGGAATCATGCAACTTCATGACAAGTATTCACAGTGAGACTACATTATGTTTCTGTGTTCCTCATATTCATCCAATATGGACAAGGTCTGTAATGACCAGTCAAAATATGTTTTCTGCAATCCTGATATGAGCCCATCTTACTTATTTGCAGATGATTTTCAGTATCCCTTTGCCTCATGGAACCAAGCTGTATTTCATGTGGGAGTCACTATTGGAGTTGGGAGGGCGCTGATCGTACATTAAGATTATTCCACGTGTGTTTATGACGATCTGCCTGGGGAGCTTACACAGTGTCCTGCTTGGACTTAGATATGTGACAGAAGCCAGTCAAGATATTTTCATCTGGTTTTCTGTGGTGAGTTTTTAGAGATTTTTAAGACGATTAGCTTCATAGGTGGGCCATATTTGTTATTTTCAAGAATGTAAGTTTATTAATAAAACCATAGCTGTGTCTCCTTCCAGGTTCCATAAGAGTATGTGTATATGTGTGTGTGCATGTGCAAGTGTGCATGTGCACATGCAAGTGTGCATGTGCACGTGCATGTATGTATATATGCGTGTGTGTGTGTGTGTGTGTGTGTGTGTTTCATCAACAACCGATCACACACACTTTGGCTCTTGGTACTATGGTATAAATGGGAAAACAATTTAGAGCTGTGTTTATACATCATCTGGGGAGGCGTTAGCTGCCATGTGCGAGGTAATGTACATACTTGCAGCTCTGTGTTGATTTGCTGTTTCCTTCTTCATAACTCCAGGTAAACAGCCAGGGCTGCCATCTGATGTGCAGGTTAAGTGTAGTTGCAGGCTATTATACATCATTAGAGTAGGTAACACCAGTCATGGAAGAAAGATGGAAGCTTTGCACTTGTGGCTGCACGGACACTCCATCTGTCATCTGGTACTGCACCACAAAAATTAGTTGCAGCAGCCTTTGTGTAATTTATAGCTCAGTGTGAGGAAATGAAGCCATGAGTCATACCACTTTGCATGATTAGCACTAATGTGCTTTGTACCCCCTCCCATGACAAATTTGGCCCCAAACTTTTTCTCTGATACATTCTTGTCTGTATACAGAAACAGGATTCAGTGCTGAGCAGGAGCTACTTTCTACAAGGGAAGGCAAGCGGTGGTATAACAGTGTCGACTGCAGTGGTGTGCAGAAGATGCAACAGATACCAGCAGCCTGTATCTTCTCAATAATCAAGTCATTATTGATTATACAGCTTGTCCTGGGAAACTGCGTTCATGCATACTTGTATGCATATGTGTGGTCAACAGTAGGCAGCAATCCCCCCACCCTGGATACATTCCCAGGGCCAGCTCCCTGCTTCTGGGGCTTCTGTTAACTGAGATGTCGTGTAATAGGGCAAGGAATCACAGTAGAGTAGGATCCATAGGTATTAGTGTCAAGAAGAATAATGTCTTGCTTGCCCTTTCTTCTGGGTTATTGCATGGGTTATACAAAGATAGGGACGAGTTCACAGAAAACAAAGAACCAGAGGTGGTAGGAACAAGGCATGGTGGGGGAAGTAACCGCAGTGCAGAAATATATGACTCCTGCTGATGCCAAAAATAACGGGTAGCTCTTTTCTCCCAAAGCAGCAGCGTGCATAAAGGTGCCTGACATAACCTTTTCCAGGCACTTCACACTGAGGAAAGGGAGCAGGGAGCGCTCTAACAGCCCGTGCTCACTTTTAGCAGGAACTTCCCAAGCTTTACAGATGGATTACAGCGGAAATGAGAAAAATGGTGTCATTCTGTGGTTTCATTTTCTTTGTGATTTACATAGAAGAAAACAATGTTGATAGGGAAAAATACGATTTTGAGGTGGAGGGTAGTGTCACCTAGCAGCTCCTGAGTGCTTGAGGGCCTCACTGTTGCACAGGAGAGAATTTATACCTTTCGTTGTTAAAATGACAAGCCTGCCTGAGTCAGAGCAGCCTCATTCACGCCCAGGATGAGGGGCATGATTTATTATCTGTCCTTTGAATTTCTGTGAGCATTCTGTCTAAACTTTAAAAGGGGATTGCATTTGCGATTAAATCTTAACAAATGTTGTTTTAACTAGACTGCAATATATGTTATTGACAACAAGCAACTTTTCTTCTCAGAATAACATTGGTGCTTAGGCATGCAATTTACAAAAATGACAAGGAAGGGTGGTACTTTTTCCAAGGTGAATGTAAGCTGACTGATTAGCTGGTATTTTAACTTAGATTCTTGCAAATTACAGACATAAGAAACCCTGCAATTTATATGTACTTTGGAAGTGAAAGCTTTAATCCCGTGATTCATGAAAGTAAAGTGGTAATAATTTAAGTACCATATTTTATTTATCCCTCAGGGTTGTCAGCTGATACAAGAAGTATTTCCACTATTTTGGGGTGGCTGCCTTTGGCCACCTAATTGCTTCTTAGGAAGTAAGAGGGAAATTGCTTATATAACTGCATGGAGAGTCTCTGGCAGCATCGGGCCCAGGCATCAATCAGTCCATCTGGGTAAAATCACAAGCTGACTCCGATATTGCTAAATATTTATACTGTCAAATGCACACAGACATCCAGATGAAAAGAGGCATTCATTAGGAACTCTCCAGCTTGTCAGTTTAAAGACGCAGATTAGAGCAAAACCTCCCACTATGGTACTGCGTGCTCAAGAAAAGTCTATATTTAGCCATTCTGAGCAATAAATATCATCATATTGCCTCATTTAGGTAAATAGAGAATAAATATTGTCAAGATGATCTAGAGATAATGTAAACAGATCCCTGTTCAGAGTCTGTTGCAGGGAAATTCCAGGACAGTGATGCGCTGGCGATGCTTTGGGGTTTAACCCTTTTTCCTAATCGCGTACCCCTCCCCTTTTTTGGTAGCAGAGATGTGTTAGTGACAGATTATGGGGGAAGGATGAAGGGAACAGAATGAACCACAAAGGTGATTTTAAGTTGTGTGAGTTGAAGCACTAATTAGCACGTGTGCTGAGCATTGTCTTGATAGCCCCAGAGCTGCTGCTGCCAAAAATACAGACTTGTGCACTGGTGTTGAAGCCATTCCCACTCTCTCAGATGGAGAGAAGCCTTGAAGCTCCAGGGAGCTTGGCAACCCAAGGCTTGGGCACTGTGTGGAGGTCCACCAGGTGGGCCTCACCCTGGACTGTTTTTCTACGAAATTCTGTGTCATAAAAGCTTTTACAGAGGATTGGCCACTAAAGATGAGTGCTGTACCTTGACAACTCAAGTCTATGCTGAAAAAGTGCAGGCTCCTTGCGCAGCAGACTATTCTATTCAACGTGTCTGAGCAGAGAACATGGCCCTTTCCCAGGGGCACATAGTCTCTTCTCTTCACTGGTAATTGATAATTTTAGAAGTTATACTCGAAGGGAATTTTAACTGATGTCAAAGTTTTAGTTAATTACACTAGATGATTTTTTGAGATTAATAATTAACATCCCTCTTTATAACTAAATATCCATAATTAATCAGCAAATCATAACGTGAAGACTAATTAACTTCAAACTCAAATTCTAACAGAAAATCCATATTACTCTCCAGCATCATTAATTACCAAAGTAATCAAACTTATCTCTCCTGGGTTGCAGCATAAAGCTTTGTGGGTTCATCAGCTAGGCCCTGTGTGCCAAAGCCTTTCCGGAGGAACTCGAACAGCACTGGCAAGATTACTAGATTGCTCAGTACTGGTCACTGGCTGCCTCGTTGACATCACTGGGACAGGCAGGGGAAACCCAGCAAAGTGGAGCTACACATTCCCTGTTTTCCACAGGAGGGTAACCCAGGAGATCTCTAAAACTCAACCAAGCTTGTGTGCCTTGCTTTTCTCCTCACAAAATGCTAGCTGGCTAGTTTAAAATGGGTTACTTAGCAAGAGAAAACATGCAGTTAGCAGGTTCACAAAAAGTTGGGATTTTAATAATAAAAACATAGCAACCATTAAGTGCTAAAAACAATTGAAAGAAGGTGCTGTAAAGAGAAGAAATACTGCATATAAGACAAAACAACAAAACCAGCTCAGATGGGTGCCGCACTGCTCTGTGTTGTGCCCCGTTTGGGAGAACTGGCTGACGCCTCTGCCATGCAGCAGTAGGAAAGTGGCTTTGCAGTCTTCTTCAGAATGTGGCAGTTAACACCAGCAGTGTAGTTAAAATCCACGCTTCCGTCATTGCACCACCTACTTTTCAAGTGCACATGTGGGATACTGTTCTTTTGTGTGGCAGCTGTAAAAATCCTCAGCAATTTCTACTGTCAAGAAAACTCTGGATAAATAGGGGCTGTTAACTTAGTCAGATAGCACAGGTTATGTGGTGGCAATCAGGAACTCACGGCACTTCAACTAATGGGTTATGATCAGAAACTGTTCCTAATAGCCAGCTAGACGGATCTGAATATGAAGATTTCTATAATTTTGTTGTCAGCCTGTGATGTACTCTACTGCTAATTATTTGCAACAATTATGTTTTCCTAATAACAAAAGAAGCAGCAGTGAATTAAGCAGGCTCACCTTCAGATCTGCAGATAACAGTTTAAATGCACTTGCCATTAAGAAACAGCATTTCTTCTTGCTTTGCGGAACCTAATTATTTCGGATGCTTGTCTTTTAAAGCCTGCTGCCTTACTTCTTCTGAACCTATTCTGTGTGTCAGTTCACACTGATGACTTCAGTAACTAGTATTTTCTCGGTCTTCGGTTTATGTCTGTACCTCCCCTAGAATGCTTACTGCATTTGGTTATTCAAAAACCATAATTAGTGCAGTAATTAACATGTAGGTCCTTCAGAGGAAGACAGCTAGGATCCTGGGACATCTCTCATCATCCTGACTGATATGTGGATGATAAAGAGACTGAGGTTGATGTGGTGACAGGATATGTCCTCCTGCGCGGTATCTGTGCTGCAGGGAGATTGAGACAGGACCTTGGTCCACAGGGCCTCACGTTTGGAAAAAGTAATTATCCACACTGTTTCTATAATTCGGCTAGGTGTTATCCTGCATTTGCAGCTGTCAAATCATTTGTTTTAAATGATTTTTAATAACTTATGAATACTTGAAAGTTCTGAGTTTTGCACATTATTTCCTAGCACTTCTTGAATGCAGAGGCCAGGATTCATTCTTTCTTTCATTCATTCATTCTTTCCTTCTTTCCTTCCTTGTCTCTTTTTTCCCCCATTGCATAGGGTCCTACTTGACAGTTTATTTCAGGCATCTGATGCTAACATCAGTCAATGCTGGAAATCTTTTCTAAATTGTAGTCAGAAAAGGCTCAACTTGATCCAGTTTCACCTTTCACATTAGTTGAAGTATTGTTTCAAGCCATGGTGAGTGAGTGGGACACCATGAGTCTTGACTGAGCTTGAGAGAAGAGGTAGCGATGCTCTGTTTCCCATTTATCTCTTCAGTTCCTCTGAGCAGAACCACTTTGTTATCATTGATATCTGCCCCAAACTCCAGCCTGGTATTGATCCCCCAATAAGTCCCGTGTAAGGATGAAATAACTGGAGGAGCGTCTGCCCTTCCCAACTGCAGCGGTTCCTAAAGGGCTTCAGCCCAGGGTAGCCTGAAAGGCAGGGCAGTTGATGGCCACAGTGTGGCCTGGGCTGTTCAGCTGGTAGCTAACCATGAAGCCAAGGTTATCTACAACCTTTGAAAGCTCATCCTATTCACCTATTGCTTTCCAGAACCTTCTAAATTAACATCAACAGCTAGGGGCCACACACTCAAAGCATGAGCCAGTGGTTCAAAACCATTAACAGTGTTTTCAGATAAAACTGCTGCTTCATCATGTCTTCTTCCAGTCTGAAGTGAACTAGGAAGGTACTGACTGCCGGATGCCAGGTCTTAGTAGAGAGCAGCTATAAAGGGGACTTTAGAACTACAAGTTAGTTTCCTGTTTGGATTTTGGAGGGTTGATGGGGTTTGGGGGGCAGGATTTCAAGACAGTGTTTCTCTGTGGAGCCCTGACTGTCCTAGAACTCACTCTGTAGACCAGGCTAGCCTCTAACGCATAATAAATCCACCTGCTTCTGCCTCCCAAGTGCTGGGATTAAAGGTTTTTGCCACTACCACCCAGCCAATTCCATGTTTGTTATGTTACATAGAGCCTGGCTATTAATCTGTATCTAAAATTCAAGGATGATGATTATTGAGTAAATTCATGTATTTAACTGCATAACATCATGTCAATTGGTTCAGAGTGTACAGTGTATCTTAACTATAATTTCAGTTGCTGAGAAGTGACTACACGTGGTTTTAAACCAAACAATAATCAAATCTTTTAGTGTTATGAACTTTTAAAATTCTGATTTACTAGACCATCTTTGCCATCAGAACACAGAGCTGCTGTCCTATGGGCACCGTCTGAGTTGACTCACATTGGTGCTGCTGTAACTGAATTTGTAAGTGTATTGTTGCTGCTATGTATGCAGCTGTGGATTTTAGATTTTTTATTTTTTCTCTCTCTTTAATTCTTGAGACTGGCATGTAATTACATTTCTCCTTTCCCTTTCTTCCCTCCAAACCTTCCCACATACCCGTCTGCACTCTACTTCAAATTCATGGCCCCCTTTTCACTAATTGTTATTGCATGCATATATGGATATAGTTCTATACAGTGTGATTTCTGGAGGCCTCCTGCAGTTGTCCCCATCCAGTTAGGCATGTTCATTGGTGTCATCGTTATTCAACTCACATGTGGGCATTTTTAAACTGTGTATTATGCATATAAACATGGATGCAGGTTCTGTGTACATGGCCGTGAGGCCAGAAGAGAACATCAGATTCCCTGGAGCTAGAGTTACAGAAGGCTCTCAGGTACCTGACAAAGCAAACTGGGAACTAAACTCAAATCATCTGCAAGACCGGCAAGCGCCCCTAACTGCTGAGCCGTCTCTCCAGCCCATATATCACCCTCTTAATACCACTGAGTCTGGGGAAGGAGGAAGCTTTGAAAAGTGCTATGGATGCAGGTGGTGGTCCAGCATAGCTCAAAACCCTGCCACACTACATGGCTCCAGAGAAAACAATGAGTGACACTCTGTCCTATGTAGTTGCTAGCCAGGTGCACACCATGAGCTGCTTGCATTATCTCCCCTGATATGGAACTGTTTGGCAAGGCCCCACATTATAGACATAGAAACTGAAGCCTTGGAGCTTGAAGAAGTTGCCCACACACACACCCAGTGCATTATAGCCCAGATCTGTCTGAATCTTGAATCTGCCTAAAGACACGATAAAGGAAAATGATTAAGGAGAAGACTAAATCATCAAGAGTTCAAGCCTTGCTCTGTTCATAAGGGAAGGTAACAGGAGACAGCATGATGGCAGGGAAAGCCACAGTCCCCTGCCCATCCCTCATGAGAAGTGGCCCCTAAACACTCAGCAGCTTGGCATTGCCTCCATGATGCCAATTTAGCCAACACAGAGCCTAAGTGAAGTTCCTTAACCTGAGTGTCTCACATCAGGCTGCTACAGGAACATACCAAGAGAGCAAACACACAAAAACTAACTGAGCAGGAGGAAAATGTTCAGCTCCTGCATAACTGAAGGATAGACAGTTAAGAACCACATTAATTAACCACAGTACTGCCATCTGGTAGACAGTCCAGTTTGCTGTTTTCCTATAAAGCAACATGAGTATAAGGATGGTCTTTCCCTAATGAGGTAGAGGAGATATGACAAGACTCAGTCTCTGTGGCAGTAAGAAGCCACTGGCATACCCTGTGGGCACAGGACCATGCTTCATTGCTAAAGGCCCCCTGGACTCAGACAGTCACATCTCTTACTCCCAGGCATCCAATTCACATATATTTAGCATCTCAGAATATTTCTTATTCTTTGAATTTCTGTGTCATCAATTAAAAATGAAACTTAAAAGTAAATGATAATCTAGCCTAATGATTTGGGGCTTCATAAATTTCAGAGAATTATTTGATCAACAAGTCTTGCATTGTCTCTGAAAAGTGAATAGGAAACTTTACAGATGAGATCTAAAACCAAGCCATTGAGTTATTTTGATATCTAGTGACTTTAAAGAGAACATCATAATATGTCTATAGAGTCCTGGCAATCCATAGGTAAAAGCACTGGTTTTGATGGTTGTGTGCTCATGTACCCATCTCCACAACTGAGTCAATTTTTCAGAAAGTCTCATTGTCTCCTCAGTGGTATTGACTGACTCCCTATAGCTGGTAACTTCCCTACAGTTTTATCTTTCCCAGAGTGACACAGAAATGGAATTGAGAGTATGATGCCTTGTACACATGTTTTTGAGATTCATTCCCACGGTTGAGCCAAGTGTCATGTGACCCTTCCGTTACTGAGTAGTATCCCCTTGTACTGATGTACCATTGTGTTTACTACTCTGCTGGGGATAGATATTTTGGTTGCTCTGCTTGGGAATGATTGTAAACTGTAAATGTTTAGCACGGGTTTCAGAATAAACTTGTGTTTTTATTTCATTATAACATGCTATGCTAAGAAATAGCCAAATTGTTGCCCAAAGATGATTGTACCACTTTGCAGTCTCACCAACAGTATGTGAAAGTACCAGTGCCCCATGCCTTCCCCAGCACTTAGTGTTATCATCCTTCTTAAATTCTAGCAAAATCGTAGTCCTTGCAGTATGTAGCTCATAGTAGGTTCGGTGTGCATTTTCATAGGTTGGTTGTTTGTTTTTTTCTTTTTTAGTGTGCATCTATGTATGAATTGCTATAATTTTTAGAGAAGTACTTTTCTATATAACCCTGTGAATCTCCCAATTTTGCATGGTCCTTGACTAATAGGATTCCCATTGATAGGTCTGTAATGGTGGGTGAATGGTTTATTTAAAAAATTATTATTCCATACTACTTAAGAACCTCTTCCTGTTGAAGGCCATCATGGGTCTGGTGTTTCAGGCAGAGACTGACAGTTGCCTAATTACTCACCAGAGTTCTTTTGGCATTCTACACCAGCTACAGCCACATTCTACATTGTTTCCAAATTTCATTTCAGCAAAGAATTCAAGAATATCCATGCAAAATAACTTTCAGCAATATGTCTGGATTAGAAGCAAAATATATTCAAACTTGACAAGTAGAAGGATATGTGTGTGTGTGTGTGTGTGTGTGTGTGTGTATGTGCTCACGTGCGCGAGAGCTACAGGAAGTACAGCATGTGTGTAGGTCCATGCATCTCAACAGAAACTTAAAATCCATCTAACTGAAGACAAGTAATTTTTTTTATTTTGATTAAAATGCATATTAATAGCTAAATCAATTAGCTTACATTGTGTACATAAATTATAAGCACTCAGCTTATTTCTTTAAATATTCTTTTAGTCTTGTGTTGGGGCATTCAGCAGAACACTTGGTAAGTCACTGGTGTTCTACATGTAGACAATTCTCCTTTGAAAAATGGTAGTGTGGCTAAAGCTTCCTGCAAATACAAGAGTATGTCAGTCCATGTACAGAGCCTCCTAGGCGGGAGCATCCATTGTGTCAGTCCGTGTGCAGAGCCTCCGAGGCGGGAGCATCCATTGTGTCAGTCCGTGTGCAGAGCCTCCGAGGCGGGAGCATCCATTGTGTCAGTCAGTGTGCAGAGCCTCCTAGGCGGGAGCATCCGGTGTGTCTGTCCGTGTGCAGAGCCTCTGAGGTGGGAGCATCCGTTGTGTCAGTGCTGTCTGGAGAATACCAGGATCTGTGGCACCCACTCACCTCGCACACTCTTCTTTGCTTAGTTTGTTTTCTGTTGTGGTGACACTCAGGCCACCATCCTGTTCCTTTACACAATGGAAACCTTAATGCCAAGAATCTTGGGTAGCTTTCTTAGGTTTCTCAGGCTGAAGGACCAGAGTGCAAGGCAGTCGCCTTGGATCTCAGACAGAATATGAACTGCATTAGGATGGGCATCTGTGCTGTGACACAGAAGGACCCCATCTGCTGCTATGCAGCCCAGGATCTACAGATCTAGTGCAGTTTCTTCTTGGCTCTCTGTGTCTTCATCATAATGAGTAGGCATTTCCCGTCTTCAACTCTTTAAAGAGTTTAAATGGGACAAAGCTCAGCCTAGACATGGCTTTTTTTTTTTTTTAATCTTTTCTGAATTTCTATTCAAGTGCTCAGAAGCAATTCTTTACTAAACTCAAATTCAGCTAAATGCAGTCACTGTAAATCCATTTGTGTGCTCCTGTGTTATAATCAGTCCATTAATTTCTAGACCCAGATAGTGTAAGTGGATGCTGTGCTGGGGAAAAGGGGGTGTGTTCAATATACAGAGGATGTTGTGCTTTCATATGTAAACAGAAGGGTTCAAGATAAAATGAGCTCGTGGTTTCTGTAGAGTATGCTGGGACCCTCTGCCTGCCTGGCTGATGCCACACTTTGCCAGCATTAGCTAGTAGTAGAAGAGGGTCATGTATTTCTGAGTTCTAGGAGAATGCCCAGTTGTTCTAAAAAATCTACTATACACCAAATAGATTATGAAATCATCATGTAGCCTATTGGTGATCATCAGCACCAACGCATCCTGCCTCCTTTGAGCAAGGTCTGAGAGCTTGTCACAGGCAGAATCCAGTATCTTCCTTGACTTGGCCCCTTTGAGTGAATACCCAGAGGATCTAAGTGCAGACTTACTCCAGCCCTTGATGTTGTTTTTTCATAAAGTGGAATTTACAGTTCAAAAAACTTTCCCCCACCCCTTTGTGTGTGTGTGTGTGGGGGGGTATGATCTCTGGATATTTGTGGGGGGGGTGGTCTCTAGATAGTCTTGAGCCCCCCCACCCCTTTGTGTGTGTGGGGGTGGTCTCTAGATAGTCTTGAGCCCCCCCACCCCTTTGTGTGTGTGGGGTGGTCTCTGGATAGTCTTGAGCCCTCCCACCCCTTTGTGTGGGGGGTGGTCTCTGGATAGTCTTGAGCCCCCCCACCCCTTTGTGTGTGTGGGGGGTAGTCTCTGGATAGTCGAGTCTTCCCACCCCTTTGTGTGTGGGGGTGGTGGTCTCTGGATAGTCTTGAGTCCCCCCACCCCTTTGTGTGTGGGGGGGTAGTCTCTGGATAGTCTTGAGTCCTCCCACCCCTGTGTGTGTGTGTGTGTGTGTGTGTGTGTGTGTGT
>NC_034604.1:76878919-76958625 GCF_900095145.1 Mus pahari | reverse complement strand
TGTGTGTGTGTGTGTGTGTCTCCGGACAGTCGTGAGCTATGGCCTGCGGGGATCATCTGTCCCCCAGTTTACCCTGGCGTCTGCTCTTCTCAAATTCATGCAGAGTTTCATTGAGCCAAATAAACAGGTTCTCAGTAGGTTGGAAATATTTTTGAAGAGAAAAATATGTGTTCTTTAGGAATAATATATCCAAAATTCAAACTAAATTGTGGTATATCTTGTAAAATATGTATAATACTGCTTCTATATATAAATTCTTAAAAAGTACACAATAAAACAAAAATTTGATTATAATAAGCAGACATAATAGAGAACTAAAACTAGCATGTTGAGCCACATTATAGTTGTAGGGATGAACTGGGTATTTATATATTATTAAGGGGAAACTTGCTGTGCATGGCTAGGTGATGGCGTGGTGGTCCCGTTACTAGCAGGACAGATTTTGAGCCAGCATTATTCTAGCCAATGGATGTCAAGTGAAAACCAGAACACAAAAGTTTCTCTGCACACCAAAATAAAGGTACTTCCAAGTGAAGAGCAACTACTGGGACACCTAAGGTTCCATCTTGCAACCTGGTGTCATGTGACAGCTTTGTTAGGCAAGCTTCTGTGATAGAGGCTTTCCTGGGAGGCATGTTCTTCCTTTATTGTATATATTATCTGCAATACTTCTTGGAATTTGTAAAATTTTCAGATATCTTAATACTTTCCAACCCTGGTTCCTACTATAGCTGCCCCAGCACTGTGTAAATTGAGTAAGATAACTGTAGGCTCTCACGGGTACTGCAGACATGCACACACAGCAATCAAATGGACACAGAAAAGCTGAGGTACATACTGTCACTCTCTGGGTTGCCCTTTGGCGATTCTACTTTGAGTTTCTTTCAGCCAGCAAATGAGGAATTAATTCAGCACTGTCATTCTGATTGCCTTGCTACTCCAAGAAAGAACAGAGCATTTTTTTGTTCAGCAGGATGCTTGACATCCTATAGCAGTGAACAGAAGTAAAAGTAAACAGGAAAATTCCCACAATTTGGAGAATATTATTTTACCTTCACAACCCCTCATTTGCTTCTGCTAATGAAACCACTAATCAATTGCCTGTCTTCTGATCTGTGTAAAACTGGACATGTGTGAATGAATTAAACCATTCACTGACCATGTGTGATAAAGGCCAGTGGCCAGAGCAGGAGTGATACCATACTGTCCCCATGGTGGTTTGTCTGCAGTGGTAGAAGGCCTGCCTCCTCTGTGGTACCTGGTGCTTACCCTGCCCCTGTCCTTCCCAGCAGGACCCTCCTTTGAATGATTGATGTTGTGGTCTTTCTAATAGTACAGGAGCCTCCCAGAATCTAGTCTCCATCTTCCTGGCCTCCTTTTAGCATCAAATTGGTCCTCACTGTCTTCTTATGCCCCATGCATGACCCATGACTTGACTTCCTAGTACCCTAGGGTCATCCCAGTGTCCTCTGTTGAGCCGATAACTAGAAAAATGCAGTGTGCCACACTGTGCCAAGTACTTGCAGAACAATCCAGGTTTCTTCTCTTGCGGAATTTATACTTGAGGGTAGTGGTGAAAGAACTCTGGCCATGGTTAGATTACACCCCTAAACCTAGCCCCCAGAGTCCATTCCTTATTTGGCTACTTCCTCCTCCTGAGGCTGGCTACCAAGATCTAGCAATCAGAAATCCCCTTTGACTCAACTAATTATTGAGCCCAGTTAAACACCTCATCCTAAGGGGGTGGGGGGTACTTTCATAAACCACCACTTGCCTGTGGGCCACAGACAAATACCCTGCTCCTCTCCCTTGCTCCCTTGCCCCTTCTACCTGTACCTCTCCTCCTCCTCCTCCTCTTCCTTCTTCTTCTTTCTCTTGTCTTTGTCTCTTATCCCCACCCTCTGTCCATCTGAGGCAAAGAAACCTTTGTGCTGAGAACTTGGTCTAGAAGTGCGGGGGAGGGGGGAGCACTCAGAACTAAAGGATAAGTCAACACAACAGAGTAAGGGGGATGGGAGCTTCCAGATGGCAGGCAAACTGAAGTGCTCTTGATCTTTTCCTCTCTTGCCCTCACAGCTAGGAGAGCTTCAGCGTTCAGTCTCATCCTTCAGTGGTTCACTAGAGGGGACATAGTACCTCCAGCAGTTCCCTTCACTTCCCAGTCCTTCCTATGACCATTCCTAAGTTCAAGTTCCTCCCTCAGTATTGCATAAGCAAACAACACCTACCTCTTCACTCTGTTCCTGCCTCCTCCCCACCCCCCTCCACCCCAAAGCCACAACCTTTCTTCCCAGGCAAACTGATTCCAGGGCTGCCATGAGCTTAGAATAATACAAGGCTTTCTCCACTGCTTAGGACTGCCTAGAAAAAGACCTTACTCATCCTTCAAGCTGCAGGGTTTCCTCTCTAGACAATGAGGCATCATTCGCTCTAATAGATTATTAATTCCTTACACACCAAAGATTTTTATAGTCCGTATTTGACTTGTTGATATACTAAACTGTCAATATCAGTGTTTGTTAAGTAGTTAAGATGATTATTGATCCAGGGAAATTTAAATTATTAATATAAATGAAAGTAAAACCTAAGCATATTAAAATTGAAGAACAGTATTACTGGTTAACTTAGAATTTACTAAAAACCTCTTTGTTTCATTACTGGCTTTGAACTCTACTGAATGTCTTGCATTGTTTAGTGTTCTTTCCTGTGTTAGTGAAATCTAAATAAAAAATAATCTTTCTTCATGACTCTGATCTTTCCGTGTCCAACTCTTGTGTTCAGAGAGAGAATTTTACCCTCATAGCTCTGTAGGTGACTTTGTAGTTTTGTTCAAAGAGAGTGCATGCTTGGCCTTTTAAAGAAATCTTTCTTAGATCCTTTTTAAATCCCTGACTTTGCATGTCTGCTAATGGGTGCAGTGTGGCCGCATACAACTCAAGCAACTTACACAGGCTCCAGCCAGATCCCAGAAGTGCTTTCTATAAGATGATGGCCCATTCCAAGGTCTTACTAATTCATAATTGGTGATCCCAGTAGAATCCACTCATAGCAGGCAGCTGTGGATTATAGCAAGTTCATAAGAACTCAAGTCACAAGGGAAATGGTGTGCTGTAACCACTGAGCAGTGTCTGTCACGGGTAGAAAAGTTTCTCTAAAACTTTTCATTGCGGTCTAGTTCCAGAGTCCAGGAGAATAGCATTGTAGTTTACACTGGAGTTCTGTATTCCCTCACCAGAACAGAAAGGAACCCAAAAGACAGAGTTCCTCATACCACCACCACCCTGGTCTGCTCCTGAGCACTATCATGCTCTGGGCTCTACTTAAAGCTGACTGTCACCCAATTTCTTAGACATAGGGCATCCTGCCTCTGGTGTCCAAGGAAGCCTACCAGGCACTGTACCTTTATGATGGTCAGGAAGATTCATAACATCCACAAATCATTCTAGGCTTGTGGGACCATGGGATTTGCTCCAGGAAGAACCGGGTGTGATCACAGCCACTACACAAGGAAAGACAGTCCTTCTCAAACACCAGACTGCTTTCTGATGCACTAAATGCACATGTGGGTGAGACCACTACCTACATCTTCTAAACTTCCATGATGTGCTGGTCTCAAGTCACAGCACTGTTGTTTAATCAGCACCCTGAGCTGGTGACTTCATGGGCTTCTCTATTACCAAAGCTCCCACTCTACCCACCCCATGCAAGTCACCCTTGGACACTGAGGAAGTAATCCCGGTGTTAGTCAGGACTCCACCTGAGACTTGGCTTCCTCTGCAAAGGCTGTATGGACCCAAGGGTTCTAAGAACTTAGGCCTCAGAAGTGCTGTCTAGACATTCTCACCCCACAGTTCAAAACCTCTTGTCTTTCTGCACTTGGCATTGACCTTGCATTGCCTGCCTGTTTTATCACTGCTTCTGCTTTCCAAAGGTCCAGCACATGTGCATAGAACTCGGCGTCGACTCTCCTCGGTCTCCTGGTCACCATGGTTCCTCGCCTGTGGTTCCTCCATTGCACCTTCACCTGCAACATGGAGGCCTTTAGACTGAGTATTTTTCATTGTGAGGGTGACTGACTGTACCACTTCACATACCATCCACCCCTCTGTCTTTGTAGGCATTGCCCAAGCAAGTCTCTCCATGGGTGATAGGTCACTTTCAAGTTAAAGGAATGTGCACCTGAGAAAGACTTAAATATTCTCTTACGTACAGATTTTAGTGTGATATTCCTGGAGCCCAGATCCTTCCATGGTGGTGATAAATGTGCAGCATAACACCAGTGTTGTATCTGTTCTTCCATGTTTAAGTAGGGGATGCTAGATGTCAGCTGATGGCCACACTGTGTGCACTCACCTTTCTCATGCTGATGGCCACACTGTGTGCACTCGCCTTTCCCATGCTGATGGCCACACTGTGTGCACTCGCCTTTCCCAGGGTGTTCCTCCTTCTCCCAGATGTCTCCCTTTAAGATCTCAGAATGGGCAATGATGTGGCTTGTTTCCCGTCAGTTAGTTAGGTGGAATAATGCATCAACAACATTGTTCTCCATATTTATGGGGAAAATACAAAAATAATGTAACAACAGCACTTGTTGGGGCTCTGGGGTGGCACAAGGTGGGCACTGGTGTGCCACTGAGCCACTACAGCTCCTGCTGCCCTGCTTTTTAAACAGCTGTACAGGAAGAAAGGAGTGAGGTGTGGCTGAAGCTCTGGTAAGACTTCCACTCCCTCCGCCTGCTATAGAGGATCTGTCTCTGGGTACAGAGGCTTATTTCCTGTCTGATGCCCATACTTTCCGTTGGCACCTTTGATGGGTGTGTACAAGGCTTCTGTATGGGGAGCAGGAGGAGTAGAGTGAAATCTGAAGACCCAGCAGGTCCCTCAGTATGGCTGTGTTTGTGCTGGTGTGTGTTCCTGACAGTGTTTGTGTGTCCTTGATTGCATGCATGCACTTTATATATCTCGGATGGAACCAGTCATATAAACATCTTAAATTTTAGAGAGAAGTAGCCTCCTCTCATTTCAAAGTTTAAGCTTCATGGTTTGTTATTTGAATTTTTTAAATCAACTTCATATTTTATTACCATATGTGTGTGTTTAATATATATATTAATAAAATACACACATATGTGTGTGTGTGTGTGTGTGTGTGTGTGTGTGTGTGTGTGTGTGTGTATTCTTTAGGACCCAAGGCACAGATATTTTGTGATTAGTTTTTTAAGTCGGAAGGAAGCATAATAGGCTGTTTAAAAAAAAAAAAAAAAAAAAAAAGACAAAGTAAAGGTTTCAGCATCCACTGGCTGAAAGCTAACTGTTAAATTTTCCATGTTGACCTTGGCAGCACCTGCCAGTCCTGACCCAACCCATGACAATGTATGGACGAGGCCAAAGGAACAGCATGGGCCTTACCCAAGGTAAACATAGCACTGAGCTGCCCCTCAGCCACCCAGGTTGATGTCAGAAGGGACTGGTGCCGGTCACATAGAGTCCTGCAGCACAGTGTCCAGCCTCTCCTGCCTCTGCATCAACAGTCTTGTCAGCCATAGCAGGTCACATGGGGCCCAGCCCTGTCTCTAATATGTTCACTTCACAGGACCAGGGATTCTTCCTAGTCTGGGATGTCCTCCCTGTGGTGGAATCAGGCTTGGCAGGACTGTCCTCCACAAGACATGACAGTCTCCTTACCCTGCCAGATCAACAGAAAAAGCAGCCATGTGCCAAGACCATATGACTCACTTTAAGATGTAAGGAAGAAGCCCGCATTGTCTTAAGTGTACACAAGCAGCTGCTGTCATTTGGCTAGGAGCAGATGTTCGACCTCCAAGAGCTTTGCAGATAATTAAAATACTAACAGTTAGTGTTTTACCCCAGCTGTAGGTTCTGTTTACTGTAAATTTGATTTTAATGGTGCCTCTGTGCTGTGGCCAGGAAGCGGTTTGCTTTTACCTTCATGCAAAAGTGTCTGCAATGAAGACAAATGTCTGCGTCCTCTCATTTCCTCAGGAAAGATAGCATGGCTGTAATATGGAGGAGATGGGGTCTCAACTAAGAGAGTGAGTGTGATCTTCTCTTAGGGTTTGCCCAGAAACAAAGGGGACAAGGAATCTGCTTTGTTAGCCTCTGGAGTCAGCCTGTGAGAGGCGTGCCCTCCAGCGACACTGGCTAAGCTTTGTATTTACATAATTTTAAGGTATGTGTAATGCGTACAACTTTTGAAAAATAGACCTTGTCTCCCGATGTTGTGTTATCTGTACTGAGCATTTATAAACTGTCAGAGGACATTTCAGAAAAGGTCGTTTGGGCTTCTTAATTTCCTGATTTCATAAAGCAGAAAGAATGCCTGTACTAGTTAAGTGAAGTCAAAGCCGGGCAGGCTCACAGTGAGCAGATGAGTGTTATCTACCTGAAGAGCTTGCAGGTCTTCAGGACTCTCCCCACTGGGGGCCTGGCATCTGCAACTCTTCTTCAAGCCTCTGGCTTCCTGTGGAGAAGGAAGGAAAGTGCTGGGCCTCCTGTCCTGAGCTTCTGGCGAGAAGTTGACCCAGGTGGTGTCAGGTATGCAGGAAGAGGTGAGCCTTAGCCCCCAATAGTTCATGTCCCCACCCGGCTGCACAGGACGGAGACGTGAGAACCCTCAGCACAGACCAGACTCCTGGCCCCACGTACCCAAAATCATGTCTAGAATGCGAAAAGTGCCAGTACAGGGGCAAGCATGGACTCCCCCTCTACCTCTCCCTCCACTGGCTGATGGCTGCCCGGACTCCTCCCTTGCAGGAGGCTCTACCTCTCCCTTGGCTTGTTCGAATGGACTTAAGACACTTGTGCCATCCATGAGTGAATGACAAGATCAGAGCACCTTACAGACTAGCTTTAAAGTACCATTTTATCACTGTGTGAAACTCGACACTATTTCTCTCACATGAGTGGAATTTCCAAAGTTATATAGTTGGTATTCCATGACATATGGATGAGCTTATAGAGTCTGCTCAGCAGAGAAACAGTTAACTGCTGTCTCTCTCACCCCCGAAGCCTGGCAAGATAACCTCAGAGGCTGCGCTCTCACCTCGCTGAGTAAGATTTGTGTGCCCAGCTCCCAGTACTGCCATAGCTTCATGCATGAAAATGATAATATATACCTAAGGGTCTGATCTAATACAGAATTTCCTTAAAGGTAAAATATTGTCTTTTATTCTTTGTCACCCTTCGGTGCCCATGGAAGTACCTAGGCCCACAGAGACTATTCTTGGTAAAGTTAGAAACCTGAACAAGTATATATCTCCAACCTGAGATAAAATTTATTCTTCATTTTTTTCTGGATATCTTAGAGTTCTTTTCAGAGGTCATTCATAATCATCTCTGTCATCACCAGCAGGAAGTGTGATGCTGATGGACTTAAGGGAAAGGAGTTAAACCGAGTGGTGCCCTGAATGCTTGTCCTGGTCCATTGTGTGTGCCCTTCACGGAAACTCACACGGCGCATCTGCAGAGTGTGATATTTGAGCTTATATCTGAAGAGCTTTTCAGTGGCTTAACTTGAGCTAATTTCTTACAGGACAATAATTTTTCTCATCTCTTGGGAAGCAGAGACCTTCATCAAACTGTAGTTCTTCAGGTTGTGCCTGCGTGTGCTTATGTCTGATGTAAGGAGAATATAGTCACTGCTGTGGTTCACCTAACACAGCTGACGTGAGCCACGTCACTGGGGCTCATTTTAGGTCCAATCCTGTGCCCGACACAAGCCCTGCTGCTCCAATGGCCATGTAAACAAGTACATAAAAAGCTAAATTAATTCTTCACTCTGTATCACAGATATCCCGCCTGTTTCTAATTCCTGTGTGAACTTTAACAGCCTGGCAGAGTGTATCTTTCTAACTCTGAGGTAATAGGCATGAGATACTGACCACCCCATGCTGGCCAGCAGGTTTCTCCCCACCTGGCTCTGTCACTATTACTCCAACGCATGCTCTGTTTTTAATCCTAGTCAAGTCCTACAGTCTGGGCCTGGGTTTTCTGACAAGAATTTGAGGGTTCCCCTACATATTTGTGGTGTGAGAAGCCGTGCAGAGACAAGGCTCTTGCACATGTAGGCTGGACTGGGCCGCCTGGGAAGCACTCGCTCGTTAATCCGGGTTGGAAGCGGGCACCCGCACGATGCCAGGGATGGTTGCTGTCTTTAAGATGAATAAATTACAGAGCAATTATCGACATCGATTTGACTGGCTAAACTATTGCTGGCTGCTATTGTGAGAATAATGTATTCTCTGCTTTAAACTTCTAAAAGGTTATATTTCACTGAATTTTAATTTGTCATTTTTCCTGCTTTCACTTGAGAAACTTATAAGCTTTTGTGACATTAAAATATGGCTCTAATTTATTAGCATAATCTGTTAATATTGTTTCATTTTAATAGACATTAAGTATGATTTTTTAACATTCTTTTTAAAATTACATCTTAAAATGAAAGTCAGGAAAAATTATACATGGCTTAAGAATCAGAATGTCATGTGTGCCCCAAGTTTTTATATGAAAAGTATTATTTTTTGGATCGCTTCATATTCAAGGTGCTTTAATTATGACAGTGAAACAGCCCAGCATTTTCAGGCTTTAGTGGTTTAACCAAAACACAGACTCTAAACTACAGAATCTGCAGTGCGCCCGAGCACCAGATAAACATTTAGTACTGTTCAGGGGAGGCTCCGAGTGTGACATAAATGCTGGCTCATAGCTGCAGAGTGGTTTACATAGGATATTAACACCGCTCTCGCCAGCATCAGGCACCTCACCCCATGACACGTCTTTTTAATGCCATCTTTATCTGCTACACGATGCATGAAATCTACTTTCAGCTTTAGAACCACCAACAACCTTTGACCCCTGAGTGCAGACACAATGTGACCTTTCTATTGTCAGCAGCCTTCGTTCTCCTGAAAATTCTATGAATTTTTATTACAAGTTTTTTTTTGAACCAGGCTGAGGCTTCCACAAATTACTTGCCACAGATGAGATGAAGTTGTTGAAGTGGTGTTAGATAAGTTTTACAGCCAGCATGTGTGCTGAGAGGAGCCCAAGCCTGTGTCCTACAATGTCATAGACCAGTAACTGCTGAGCCTACTATTGGATAAATACATCATTTTATGGAACATTGATTGTTCTATAAACCCAATGGAGTATTATGCTCTATGATCAAACCATTTAGATTGTGTGTAGAGCACAGAAAATGCCATATTCAGGATGGTACTAAAAGTGCCATTTGTGTATTTTATGGATGTCATTACAGGGGAAACTTCTCTCTGTAGGCCCTGTTTACTGCAAAATTTTTTAGTCTGTAATGACATTTTTCATTCACAACGTATGCCTTCAAGAGAGGGGGCCCTTGTTTTATTTGTTTCATTTGAGTTTACTGCACAAATTCTGTACATTTTAATTAAATGTAAGCTTAACAAAAGCATAAGGTATTTATTCTGTGGGGGGAAAATGATGACAGTAACCACAGCCCAGCTCTCACACAAAGAAAGGAGTCAGGTGCACAGTGCCTCCACAGCTGCCCAGAGCCTGACAGAGGGGCAGACCCCAGTGTGGCTCGGGGACCACGAGTCTTCACAACTTACCCATTGTCTCCATCTTTGGAGCACACTCTTCCAGAAAGGTCAACGATTTCATTGCTGTGTTCTACCGAAGCCAGGTATAGCCCCAAAATCACTTCATTGAAAACAGGTCTCAAGCAAAAAAAAAAAAAAAAAAAAAAAAAAAAGAGCCCCCTTTATTACCATCTGAGCTTAGTAACTCTTCTTAGTGTTTAGACATGAGATGTATCTCTACTCATGGGAGCAGATAAGCAAGAAAGGTCTCATAACCATGAACAAGGCTGCCTGTTAACTCCACTCCCAACTTCTGCACATGACTGTTTGCCCTACTAGGCATTGCTCTGAAATCCAACAGTACATCTTAAAAATAAGTACAGCACAAATGCTAGCCAGGCATCCACAGACCATTAAAGATCTGCATGCTTGCTGAAGTTACAGCCATAGCAAGGCATCTGGGATCAAACCTGAAGACTGCCCCCTGTCCAGCAGTGCCACTCCACGTGGCCATCTGCACTGGCGAGCTTCACAGTCCATTTTCGCTAGAAAGAGCTCGTGTGCCCATCACATTCTGGAATTCAAAGTTACAGTAGAGATTCACATTCGTTTAAATGACACTTGAACTTCTGCATCGCTCCACATTAATTCATTATGGTTGAAATGGAAGAATCTTCAATGGGTGAATCTTTTTCAATCTGATTGAGGCTGTTACATTTTATAGGTGCTATTTTTCAAAGCAGTACTGACAGCACTCGAAGTTATTAAATTGCTGAATCAAAAGACGGACCTGCACTCACATTTATGAACTGTGATGGACTGGCTGGGGCCGCACTGCCGGAGGTTAAGATGTTGGTGGCATTAAACTTCATCACAGAACCAGCTGACAGCCGTATTTACCCACACAGTTTACTTTAATGGTTTGGAAGTAGCTTAGCCCATCTCTGGATTCTAATGAACTGAGCAAGTAGTTCGCAATCATAATTATCAATGCTGCAAGGGATTCAAAGGATCATTCTGTACCCAAGGCATTTTCCTTCAGTTTTCTAGTGAGTGGTGGGATTGCTGGGGCCCAAGCAAGTGGTCTTTCTTGCCTTCTAAGAATAATATTTTTCTCATTTCCCCCAACTTGTATGGTTTCTCCTGATTTTTATTGTAAAGGCAATAATCTCTTTTTTTGTAATTATTGGGGGCAGGGCCAGTTGAATGAAGCAGTCTGTGAATTACACTGTATATGACCTTGAAATCAGGATGAGCAGACACAAATCCAAATCAGAATTAAGGAAGGCAAGCAAAATACTGCATTCTAGGCGGGAAACTTAGAGCTGGGTTAGGACATTGCATGCATAGCAGAAGGGAGCCCGACAGACCCAGGCAATGAGCTAGAGGACCCAGTGGATGACAGACAGACGGACTGACCAGGAGCCAGGCCCACTCAAACCCTGTCACAGATGCAGTCAGGTTTGTGGAGCTTCTCAGTGTTGGATCTCTTCAGAGACTGGCGCAGTCTAACCTCTCAGAGAAGAAAATTGAGGACAGGTGAAAGATGAAATGACAACATGAGCATAGGTGAAGCCATGGAGACCTTCATGGAGACTTGCTCATGGAGGCCTGCTCATGGAGACCCACTCATGCAGACCTGCTCATGCTTGAGCTGTTTCTTAGCATCCTCAGACTAACCACTCTCACCCTTATCACCCAGACTCCTGTGTCTGTAGAGCAATGCACTGCACTAGTCTAGGCAAATGAGAGGCTTTGTGTTTTGAAAAGTTGGAGGAAGACAGGATGAGGCATCAGAAGCTCACAAGCACAAGCAGGCTCCCATGCAGAGCCCTTCAGACTCCTGTAGGGTGTACAAAACCCCGAGAGGCACACCTGGAAACTCCCATCTCCCAGCAGCCTGACGTAGTGGTCCTCACAGTGCTCCGTTCTCACTGTGGGGGTGACTGAGAGCAAGGGGCAGTGTTGTTTGGGTGAGACTCATGGACTTCGAGGACCCTTGTGGGGAAGCTGAGTTGACCTTTAGCTGTCATAGTCCTGTCTCCCCGTGTCCCCTCTCTCCTACTGCACCAGTCTGAACAGCACCTTCCTGTCACAGTATGCTGTGGCTATGAAGTGAGGAGCTTCTGGGAGTAGAGCTGCTCTGTTGACGCAACTCCAGTAAACCTTCTGAGACCCACAGCCAAGAGAGTTCTCCAACAAAGACAAAAACAGCTCATGAATACTTACACATCCAGGACCACTGTTCCTACCCAAAGGCCCTGTTGGGGCCTGTGCTCAGGATTAACTTGGCCTTGAACCCTCTGAGCACACCATCAAGGTGGTGAGCAAAATTACTGTTTTTAAGGGATGCCAGCAATAAATAATGAGCTTCAAGTCTTGATCCTGTCTCCCTTGCACCTCTTCATAAGAAGAATAAAGCACATAAGAAAATAAATAAACTCTGCACAGTTCACTGAGAGTGTAACAGAGTTGTGTCAGAGATGCAGGTGCTGCTGATGGAGGGAGTGTTAGACACAGGTGTGAGGGGAGGTGGAGAAAACAGGAACCCTAACCAGAGTCCTCCGTTCTCTATGGGAACAGCAGACGGTTCCCATCACTTCTTACCGTGTTGAGTTACGGACTTGGAGATGAGGTCATGAAGGTGTACACGTGTGCGCCCCACATCCATCATACACCCTGACTTCCTGGGCAGACAGCTCGTGGCCCTGAAACCAGAGTCTGAGCTGAAATTGGAATGACTGGGAGACTGACAGGGCAGAAGCTGCACCTACTGTCTCAGGCCAAGTGGTTGTTAGGGTCCCGTGTCTTACGCCTCCCCACTCACCCCCTGTCTTGTCCACTCCTCATCCCACCAGAGAGCCGAACCATCTCACTCTTTGTCAGCACTGCCCACACCCAGGGGCCTTGCTATGTTTTCAGAAGAGCCGCCGTGCTCTCACTAGGAGGAACTTGAGGTTGACATGGAAACACTCGCTCTGCTGCCCTGTGTCACAGTTCTCGTCTGTCTGTTTAAAAGCATTCAACAGGTGTCTAGCCACAGTGCTGTAGCATGGAGCATGTGAGTATGCCCAGGAACCTGTGCTCTGCTCTCAGCACAGCTCCGCCTTACCATCTAGGTCTCCCTATCCTTGAAGGCCCAGCTCATGGTTCTCCGGCAGGTCCTTCCCCTCCATACTTTCCTATAGCCGAGTATGTGATTTGTTCATCTCGGCAGCTGTGCTTGTCCTCTGCCTTCCACGGTGTCTGAGCCGCTGTGGTAATGTCAGCAGATAAAGCTCTGCTGCCTGCATCTCCTCTTCCATGCCGGGCACCTGAACTGATCAGGTGGGATGAGCTGTTACCTAGGCCCTCAGAGTCTGCCCTTTAGGCCTACTCTGAGAGACCTGGTTCCAGACTCGAAGTGCCCAGGCCTTTTGTTTGTCTTTCTGGGCCTGAACCTAGCACAGTGCTCAGCCTACAGGGCTCACCATAGCCACACTGGCCTACCTCTCACTTTGGTTCAGTAAATATTTGTTGCCATGAACTCTTAGAGCTGCATTTGTTGGTAACACACTTTTTAACTTAATGTGTAAAGCTTTCATTATCTTTATTGATATTTGTACCTTAAGAAAAGGTTTTCCTTTGGGTTAAAAGATCCTACTGCTGGCTTTCCTTTTTGTCCTTGCTGTTGGACATGAGAGGGACCAAGTGCAGGGGTTTTCTCACTGCTGTGACACAATGCCTGACAAGAAACAACTTAAAGAAGACTCGGTCCCTCTTGGCAGGAAAGGCATGGCGTCAGAGCGTGTAGCCTCTGGCCACATGCGGGTGCTGCCAGGAAACACTCAATTCACCTCCTCCTTATTGCCCAGTCTAGGTCCCTAGCCCCTGGAATGGTGCCTCCTGCAGTTAAGGTGCTTTCTACCTCTGTTACCTTGACTTAATAACCCCTCACAGACATGCTCAGAGGCTAACTTCATTCAGACAGTCCTTCAGAGGCGTGCCCAGAGGTTTGGCTGTAGGTAATTGGAGATGCTGTCAAGTTGACAGTGTTAAGCATCACACGGAAGGAGCTGTGTGTATTTCACCTCAGGACCCTACGCACCAGCAATACTGCAAAGAGTGAGGTTTGTTCAAACGTCCCGTGGCTATGGGGAGGAGTATATCTCATACACTGTAGCCTTTAAAGGTACACATGAGTGAGCAGCCTCCTGATGAGTCTCATGCAGACTCCTTGGCCTCTGCAGAGAGGGCCACACATCTGTTCCTGAGGCTGCAGAGCAGCTGCAGAGAGCTAAGTTGACCTTTGAAGTTCTCTTTCCACACTCTAACTGGTTCCTGTCTTCCGCAGGCATCGTGTCCAAGTCCTATGAGTGCCGCCTGAAAGGACAAGGAGCCACCTTTGTGGAGACAGACAGCCCCTTCACTGCAGCCACCCTGGCGGAGGAGTCGCCTGTCAAGGAGAAGTCCTTGAGGAGCAGCAAGAGACAGGCTGCATCCCCTGAGCAGGTCCAGCAGGTCATCATCATCCAGGGCTATGACGGCGAGTTTGCCCTGGATGCCTCTGTGGAAGAGACTGCTGCGGCCACACTGCAGACACTGGCGATGGCTGGCCAAGTGGCCAGGGTGGTGCACATCACAGAACATGGTCAGGTCATTGCCACAAGTCAAAACGGGTCGCATGTGGGCAGTGTGGTGTCTGGACCCATCCTCCCCGAGCAGTTGGCAGACGGAGCCACCCAGGTGGTTGTCATGGGGGGTTCCATGGAAAGCCACAGTGTGGATGAGGCCCTCAGTCCAGGTGCTGCTGTCATACAGCAGGTCACCAAGCAGGAAATCTTAAGTCTCTCTGAGGCTGGAGTCCCTCCATCTGACAACTCCTCAGCCTTAGACGCACTGCTGTGTGCTGTCACTGAGTTGGGAGAGGTGGAGAGCAGAGCGGGACATGAGGAAAAGGGTCGGCCCAGCCACAAGGACATGCTGATCCAGCTGCCCAGCCAGGAAGCGGCCCATGCCCATGCCAAGGCGGAGGCCACGGAGGCTCAGCTGTTCCAAGATGTTGAGGGGAGTCCAGCAGCCATGGAAGTACTGACCCAGGTTGTCCGCCCCTCAGCCATCATCACGTCTCAGGAACGAGCCCAGGTGGCCTTCAAGAAGATGGTTCAGGGAGTCCTCCAGTTTGCTGTGTGTGACACAGCTGCAGCTAGCCAGCTGATAAAGGATGGCGTTACTCAAGTCATTGTGAATGAGGAGGGCGCCGTCCACATGGTGGCCGGAGAAGGCTCCCAGTTCATCATGCAGGAGGCTGAGACCCATGGCCTGCGCGTGCCAGCCGAGCACATGGACCTGGTAGAGTCAGAAGGAGAGATCTCTCAGATCATTGTAACAGAAGAGCTGGTTCAAGCCATGGTCCAAGAGTCCGACAGCAGCTTCCCCGAGGGCGCCACTCATTACATTGTGACGGAGTTGCCTCCAGGTGTACAGGAGGACACGGGGGTTTATTCCCACACTGTGATAGAGACAGCTAGCTCTCCAGAGATGCTACAGGCCGGGGCTGCACTCAGTGCTGAGGCTGTGGGTGCCAGCAGCACGGAACAGTTGACAAGCATGGTCATCTATACCCAGGACGGATCCCCAGCAGCTACAGTGGTCCAGAGCCAAAGAGAAAACAGTGAGCTCCAAGAAGCATGAAGCGGGCCTCCATGCAGGGCACCGGGCAGTCTGCGCCACCCCGAGGCCACTGGACTTCGTCATGTTTACTTGAGAGGTGTGCTGAACCAGCCCTTCAGGCAGGGGTAACACCAGCCACTAAGAAGGCAAGGCACCTGAGGAGGGCAGCAAGCCAAGCCTACACCTTGGCTGCCCAGCAGCCTCCTGGGACGGGGTAGGCCGGATGAACCTGTGCCATAGAGCTGGTCACTGGGCCCTCTGCTGACAGCCTTGCCCCTCAAGTACCACTGTGGGGAGAAGCAGTTTTCCCTCGGTTTTCTCCCATATAAGTTCCCTGTTTAGTCATCAAAAGATGGTGTCCCCTATGGGAAATAGGAAATGTCGCTAGCCTCAGCCCTCTGTGCCTGCTTTGGTGCACACAGCTCTGCCATCTCCTCCCACAGCCGATTAAAAATCGGAGCTACCAAGATGACATCTTGAAGCAGTGAACACATTACATTGTTTTTATTGTTTTTTTAAGTTTAAGGTAATGGTGTTCCCAGACCAAAGGAAGCCGTTAGTTCATTTTATAAATTTCCTCTCTGCAAATATGTTAGGGGATTCCTTTGCCGTGGCCGTTGAGTAACCTTTCATCTTTTCATGAGAAAAGTCTTGAAAATTTTATTCAGTTACAGTCCACCTGGGTTGAAACAATTAATTAATTCTCATTCTGAATTCATTTCATACCATAAAATTCATTTTGTCTGTACATGAAATGTCTACTATGAAAAATATCATTCATTGCTTTTTATATGAAATATTTGTTTGTATCAGTATCGCTTCTGCAGGATTTTTCTGTGACTTTCAGAGTATGGGGAGGCTGACATTGAATGTTACAATGGACGCCCACCCGTTGCCCTCTTCCCCCGGCACGGTAAGTGCAGGATGCAGGGTGTTGTTCTGGTGATCTTTCTTGATTCCATTGCTCTTTTTGTTTTGTTTTCAAAATTGTAAAATAGCCCCATTCCTCAAAGGCAAAATTGTTCTTGTTGTTTTCTTTGAAATAAAATTATAGCGTTAAACTAAAGGTGGTGATGTACTAAGTGCCAGCCTGCCAAGGAAGTCCCCCCTCTGCTCTAACCACTTTCGTATATAGTAGACGACAGCTGCCGCCCAATGACAGTGCATCAGTGTTTGGCAGATAACTCGGGCACGGTCTATCATGGTTCTGAACAGGAAGCCGGACTCTGTCAGGATGATTTCATTTAAATCCCTTCCTAAGGCGACGGGAGGAAGCATGGGAGAATGGCCTCTGGCCTCCTGGTTGCTTTGCCTTGAGCTGTGTCCACTCCAGGGCCAGCTCCCTCCGTCCACCTACCCTTCCAGCAAAAGATAAGAAAAGGTAAAACTTGAGCTTTGACGCTGAGTCAATTAGCTAAGTGTGACTGTTCCTGCTTCCTAAAAATGGCAGGGCTACTCAGCTCCTCTTAAACAGTGTCTTTGCCAAACAGTGACAGGATCAACTCCCGTTTGTTATCAGGATAGAGGTGACCTTTACAAAGTGATGGCCCTCTCCAAGCTCCTCATACATGTTAAAAAAGGGGGTGGGGTGTTTTTCAGTGGAGATATTTCTTCTTGATCACCTCTCCTGTTGGCGCGCACGGCCCTGCGGTCCTGAGGCACAATGCTAATTCCTGCCTCTGCAGAGCCCTGTATGGCTAACCTTTCCGCTACAGTCCAGGGCGCTGACACTGACACGCTGTAGTTTACCGTGTGTGATTTATTTAGGATAAATATGTCTCAGGTGGCATTTAATCCTTCATAAAACCAGTGTAGCCTGCAGTGTCAAACCAGCAATCACATTGTATTCTCGATGAAAAGAGCAGGTCTTTGCATAAAAAAAAAAAAAAAAAAAAAAAGAAAGAAAGTACAGAAGGGGTTCGTAGACTCAGAAAGATTTCGAAGGCTTCTCCAAGCCACTGTATCCTGTAATTACCTATAGAGCTAGGTTAATGTTACCTCTCTTTTCTCTCTCATTACGCAACTATTGGAATGTGAGGGAGTTTAAGAGGCACATACACAAATGTGTGCCTCAGAATAATGAGGCATGGCAGGGTTTGCGAGCAAAGGACATTCATTGCAGCACGGACTGTCTATAAAGACGACATGGCGAGCTCACAGTTTTCCTTAAGGTTTCTTTCTTTCTTTTCTTTCTTTCTTTCTTTTTTTTTTTTTTTTTTTATTGAGAAAATGTGACAATTTTAAAGAAGTAAAAGCCCAGCCAATGACGTTTTGCGTAGAGATTGTAACCCCAGAAGACAATGTTTATATTAAGCTACAGCCAATTGAATGATCCAGCCCCAAGGATATCTGCATGCCAGGAAGACTGATTTTCAAGTCAGCATAGCATATAGATATGGCTTAGATCTTAGCTTCCATGCTGAAAGTTGAGCAGTGTTTGCTGTTGGTAGGTTGGGGGATCATCACAAAGCAAAATGGCCATTTCTAGACATAGAACTTCCTGTCACAAATGGTCATTTTAGTGTGGTGCTGTGATTTGACTCACATGATCACCTTTGTGAGAGGCCTCAGCCCTCCCTGAGAGTTGAGCAGTATTCACTGTTACATGTCCTTGCCCCAAAGTAAACCAAACAGCCTGGTGCAGGCATTGATTGGGGCTTTCTCATGCTGGTTTCCTGTGAAGGACCAAGTATTTTAAGTACAAGTACTAAGACTGGGTGCATATATATGGCTTTGGGAATCCTGTCAACTGACTAGCTGAAAGTACATGAAGAACTGTAGCCAGAAAGCAGTCACAGATTATCCAAGGTACTTTCAGGAAAGAAAAGAAATCTCAGGATCAAACTGAGCTCAGTTCTGAAGCATAGGAAGAGCTGGGCTGGCTGTGAGGATGGAAATTTTCTATAGAGAAAATTGTGACATCAGGGGACTCAGGCTAAGCTGACCAGACAGCATTGATACCCGAGGTAGACAGACGATGACGAGCCCAATTAGATTTCCAGGTCTGCCAGATAATGTTAGTGGGGAATCTTAGCCAATTAGCAGCCATCTTTCTAACCGGGGGTTCTTAAAAGGAGGTCCTCAAAGGACTGTAGGTGCATTAGATGGAAGTTTACACAAGCAAAGGAATTGCAAAGAGCTAAAAGAAGGAGAGTGAAGCTTACTCCATGTTGGCTCCATCTCCAGCTAGAATACAGCCAAGACTCTAGTGGCCTAGCCCCAACCAGTTTCTGTGAGGATCCTGACCCAGTTCCCACTACCCAGAATCTAGAAAATGGCATCTAGAAAAATCCCACCTCCATCACACTTGTTTCTTGGAGAAAAAAGATAGGATGGTCTAAGCAGGGAATTGAGTCAACCAGGACTAAGGAGCAGGAAAGGCCATTCAGTTAGCACAGCAGAGAAAGTGCCTGTCTCTCTCTCACTGTATAGTATTAGCCATAATATAAGAGGGTGCCAGGTAACTTAAGCAGCCTTCTCCTGTTCCGTCATGTTGGAGAATACAATTCGTTTTCTACTCCTCTAGGGTGATATCATTTTACATGGAGAAAAAGTTAGCTGGGGTGGCAGTTATACGTTTCGGAAGCACCTTCTAATCAGGGATGGGTGATTCATGATTAGCTCCAGCGGGCGATCCATCTGACATGGAAGGGGAAAAATTAGCAGCTGTCACTGCTTGATGAGTTAATTTCCTGATGGGCCTGACACTGAAAAGCCATTTGGAGACATGGCTGTGGCTGACGAGAAAACCTGGCACTGCTTTTATAACTGGAGATAAAGAAAGGGCAGAGGAGCTGCCTGGGAAGGGCCGTCAATCTAGTTGGGGGTGTTTGTGTCTGTGCCCGAGGCAGCACTGCCCACTTTCTTGGCTATATCTGTGATGGGAAGGCCGAAAGCCCCTACTGGCTGTGGAAACTCAGAAGGGCCAGAGGACAGCTCCATGAAGAATTGAGGCATTGACTTTGTCCAGAAAGGCCACTTCCAGCCAAACAAGAAAAAGTAAGCTTTGCGGTAATGTCTTTAAAACAGAATTAAAGAAATGAGGGTATAATAAGCTTTAGCTTTACCTCTGTTGTCATGGCTCCCAGGGTTCCCTGAGAGGGAGAAGGATTGGCATATGGAATTTGGGGGTGAGGACCAGTGCCTATTCAACAATTACAAAACACAGGGTGCCATTGTAATCCTCAAGGAGTTACTGAGATAATCCTGTTTCTCTTAGGTCCTTGGTTTGTAAAGCCAATGAAGTAGGAGGTCCTAGAGATCTCCTGCCTGAGAAGGGAGCTGAGACAATGCCCTGCTGCTTTCCAGAGCTGAGCCCTTCCCCCAGGCCAGGTTTCTGGTTTCTTTTCCTGCAGTTGGTATGGATGCCCTGTAAACTGAGAAACTTGCCCAGAAATGGCTGTGGAGGGCCAGAGTTTGTTAGCCCTACAGTGTGGTCACAAAGACCATTCCCAAAGTTCAATAAATCAAGCCTCATATCTCCAGCAAAGAACCATATGCTTCCTCTATGGCCTGCATGTGCAATGCCTTTTAGTAAATTCTTTTAAAGTGACCTAATTTCAACATGACCTTCACCATCACCAAAAGATGATTTACAGCCAGGATAAACACAAGCATCTGGGCCCTCCCATGGCCAGGTGTCCCCCACTTGTCACATCACTCCTCAAGTGACCTGTTAAGTGGGGGTTTTAAAACCAACACAGAGGAAGGACCCTACTCTCCATTCCCGAGCTGGATACCAGGTTAGTGAAAGTTTCTCTGGGTGACACTCGTCCAGCCAGTGGCCTGGCTCCTGCAGAGCACTGAGGACATCTTAGTACCTGTTCTCTGTAGCCTCTGCAGTGCTCACAGCAACTGGCCACAGTCCAGCAGGAGATGCAGCCCATGGCTTGATCCTGATTCAGCTTTGCCCTGCGTAGTTCCTGAAGTTACAAGATGCCTCGACACCATTTGTCACACGTGACCCACTGCAAGACATAGTTTTCCTATCGTACTGCTAGGAACTGTGTCATTTTTGGTGACAGTGGAGGATTCACACTGGTTGCACAGGCTACGGTTTTTCAGCCATGAAAATGTCTAGGGCATGGGATGTGCTCACAACAGCTTAGTCACCAAGCAGTCACCCTCTCTGGGGTTGCTCCTTCAGAGACTGACTTTCCTATCTCAAATGTAAGAACCTACCAGACTGTGTTCCCTCCCTACCTTTATTTTTCAGAGTCCGGGCCACAGTTCCTGAACTGTTTCCAAGTATGACATCAGAGCCACGCCTCTGCATCTGTGCTTTTTGTTCTTAGTGCCTCACCAAGGCGACACAGTGAATACTCTCAGAGAACCTTCCAGAAGGAGTGGAGAGGTTGGGACATGGGTTTCCATTTTCCCTCCATTCCGAATTTCTTAGTTACCTTCCTTTCTACTTCTGTAGTCTCCATTTCCTCAAAACAGCTCTTCCAAAGGGAGTGAATTGAAGGCACCCTGAACCTATAGTCCTTTGGTCAAACCGGTCCGATCACATTCTCACCATGTCCCAGAACACTTCTTGATGAAGAGCTCTGGGCCTAAACCTCATGACAAAGGTCACATCAGATTCACAGACATGTTAGACACAGTAAGGGATCTTCTCTGGCTTTGTATAGGCATAGCTTCATTCACCACCACCACCACCACGACCATCACAAGGAAAGCTTCAAAGTCTATTCCCATGCCACGGCTTGTTAAGACTTTTATTTGCTTACCTACTGATTTCTTTCTGCCCTAAGGTGTTAGGCCAGTGCTATTCACTCCACTTGCTATTCATTCTTGATGTTATGAAAAGAAACTTGGTCTTTTCATCTTGAATGATCATGACATTTTCTTTTCTGGAGAAAGATCTTTGACACTGGGCAAGGAGTCAAGAGACAAAGCCAAGCAAACAAGGATATGCCTGATGGCCTTGGACCATAGCCTTGCTTTTAGCATAGCAGTATATCAGTTCTGTCCCAGGAGAAAACTGGACTAGGGAAGAGCTCCCAGGGGAGGGAGGAACACCCTGTCTGTCACCTCTGTAATTCACACCTTCAACTTCCCGATATACTTGGGATCTGGACCCATCTATCTTTGTGGAATAATTCTTGGGGGAAAGAGCAGAAGGGTTATGCCCCCAAATATATCTGCATTGTCAGCCTCTGTCAGACGTCAGGGAGGGTGTGCATTGGGCAGAGTCTCCTGTCTTTTCTTACATGCAGGCAAGACCTGTGGTGCTCATGTCCCTACTGTACAACACACACACACACACACACACACACACACACACACAGGATAAAAGGCTTCTAATTATAGGGGACCCCACTGGGTGTGCTTGCTGGGCGAGAGTCTGGAACTACCCCAGAAGACTCAGCAGACATAGATGGCAGATGTGCTGCTTGTGATCCTGAGCTGAGGACCAAAAGTTCAGTCGGGGCCTTGAGAGAACTATTGACTACTTCCCATGAGCCCAGGAGTGGGATTCCCTGAGCCCCACACTGTGTTCACGCAGTCTTTTCAGAATAGGATTTATGAATAGAGACATTCTGTCATGATGTCCCAAGAACAGAGAGCTGTTCATAAATTGTTCAGAGAGCACTCCAGAAACATAATGCAGTCTTTGCACGACTCCGGTGGAGTTCAGTTAATAGCATTCACATAGCTGCTCACAATCACCTGTAACTCCAGTACCAGAGGATCTGATGCTGTCATTTGGCCTCTGTGGCTACCAAGTATGCACATGGTATACAGATGTACATGTAGCCAAAACACCCACACATAGAGTTTTTAAAGACATGACTTGATGTAATACTGACATGTGTAGAAAATAGGTTTTGAAGGTATAAGTACTTTAGAACACGTGAGTGGAACATATAACGAACTAAGCTGATTAGAATAGAAAGGTAGTAATTAATGTGAGAAAAATCAAATGTTAGGGGCTGGAGAGATGGCTCAGCGGTTAAGAACACTGACTTCTCTTCCAGAGGTCCTGAGTTCAATTCCTAGCAACCACATGGTGGCTCACAACCATCTGTAATAAGAACGGATGCCCTCTTCTGGTGTGTCTGAAGACAGCTACAGTATACTCACATAAATAAAATTAAAAAAAAAAAATCTTTAAAAAATTAAATAAAAATCAAGTGTTAGTACCGTATAATACCTGGTTTGTCCATTAACAGTATCTTCAGTCGTGATATTCACACTATGAATATAAATTTAATACAAACCATCTCATAATTAAGTGAGGGTGTGTGTGGGGGAAACGATGTTGAGAATACAGACTCCATCTTGGGAAGTGAACAGACAGTCTAAGATTGACACACCAATGTTAGTATCAATAAATTACATCACCATTTCTTACCTGGGTGGAAAAAAATGTCCCAGCCTGGTCACTCCCAACCCCAGCCAGCCATAGAGGGGGATAGGAAGCAACCAGCAGCCATGAGTTGGAAAGCTGTTTGGAGGTGGGTATTGGGGTTGGAAAGCTCGGGAGAAGGTGTCACTGGTTGGAGGAACAGAACAGCAGTTGAACTGGTCCAAGAGACCCTGGGGTGGAGTCAAAACAGAGCACAAAGCTTCCTGGAGAGTGGACAGTAAGAAAAGAGCTGGGTGCTGCCCCTCTCTGCTAAGGATTACTTCACCTCTAATATTTGACTAGTGCTGATTTTCTGATCATTAGAAAAACATAATGTAGAAAGAAACAAAAAAAAAAAAAAAAAAAAAGAAAAACATAATGTACTAATGTAGTGGGAAGCAGACAATCCTCTGTTGTAAAAACAAGTGACACTTCCTCTCTAGCTGAACTGGATGCCCATTTGCCTCACCATGCTTGACTGACTGGCTGGCTCTAAGCCATGCTTCACTCCCCCTTTGCTTTAAAGCCTGGTAACATCAGGAAATTGCCAAATCACTGGCCACAGTGCAAGATGTCCAAACAAAGAGATTTTCAGTCCACAGTCCATGGAATGACCTGCTGGAAAAATGTGCATGCATTCACACACACACACACACACACACACACACACACGCACGCACACGTGCGCACACACGCACACGCGCGCACACACACACACGCACACGTGCGCACACACACACACACACACGCACACTATTTTGCTATTGAGAAGTAATTGAGTCTGTAACTTCAGATGAACTGATAGTAATTCCTACCAATTAGCTATGTAATAGTCAAACTGGCCATGTTATCTGAGCAAGAGACAAAATTACATACTATTGTATACTGAATAACGTTCCTAATGATATATTTAAATGTTAGGACACTCAGATGTTACCAGCTCTTTGAATCTCAGATGGTTTTGCTGACCTACTCTGCCATCTTGAATCTATTTGCATGACTCACTTTGAATGTATCAAAGGAGAATAATGAAAGCATATCTCTAGTGTGATCAGGAAGTGGGATATTTCCTGCAGCACAACACTGCGTGGAGTAGAGAATGAGACTTGCCATCACGGAGGACAGTCACTGTACTCCAGAGCAGAAGGGTGCTGGGCCTCGGGCTTATCAGGTTTCCTGCTGATGTGTCTGATGTCATTTTAGTTTGGGCAATCATGCATCTTCCCACACAAAGAACAACTCTGCCAATGAAGAATTAACTTCAAGAGAGTTATCTCAGACTTTGCTACACTAACTACTGGCCAACTGGCTGGTGCCAGGACTCTCTGTATTGATGTCCATCTGCTTCACCTATGGCATATAAGACACCACCAAGGTATCTGCTGGTCAGCAACCTGCTCTCAGCCCTTCTCAGCAGCAGTCAAATGAAAAGGTGTTAAATATGTGGCCTCCTTTCTAGGAAGGAAAATGCTAACATCCGACATGGGTGACCCTTTCTTCTCTTAGCATTGAGCTTCAGATATGAAGGTAACTGCTGAGCTTCGTGTGGCAGAGGCCAAGTGAACTCGGTTTACTTTCTTTTCTTGCTCCTTCTATTCCAAGAAATTAGCTGCTTGGCTGAGTCAAGTGTGCCCCTGGGTGTCCCCCAGAGCTGACACTGTGTATGTGGGAAGAGGACACTGGTGGGGTGAGTGGAAAGCATTGTTAGCTTTGTGTTTAAAGCCAGACACTTCAATCAGCTTATTAGCAGACACACTAATACATCCTTGACATCTTATTTTTCAACTGCTTCTGAACTTGGAAGGAAAAGTAAAGAACTTTAACTTTCCCCTTTAGTTCCCCAAAGCATACACTTCAACTGTAGGCATCAGCTCTTGGTCTCCATCCCAGGACAACACAAGAGATAGCCTTTAAAGCCATCCCTCTAGGTTTCTATCCCAAACACCCAGACACCATGATCCAGAGAATTAGGAAAGGATAGAAACTTCATGGCCACTAAGTGGGCCTTGCCTTTGGGGGGCCCTATGCCCCTGCCAACTGAGGGTCCACCAACTGATTCAGTTTAGAGAGGAGACCATTCCTGAACTGAGTCACTAGAACTAGCCCTATGGTCTCAGATCTCCTCTCACCCTTCTGCTTTCCGATGGCCTCTCACTGCCAGAGTCACCATCTCAACACGAATTGGATCTGACCTGCTTGGTCAACACTGGCCCTCCATTGCCTGCATAAGGAACTACCAGTAGAGAGATGTGTACTGGGGTTCTGCTTCAACCAGAAGGTGAAGGAAGCATCAGAGAAGAAGAAGGCAGCATCCTGGAAATGGAGGTGCTCCAAGAAGTGACCCAGGCCCACCCTGAGACTGAAGACTGATAGAAGGGAATACCCTTCCCCTGCAGAAACTCCTTTGACTTGATCGACTAACCAAGCCAGGGGAACTGACTATCCACACACAGCACCTTGCTGGTGGCCAATCCTGTGTGCCACACTATGTTTCCTTGTCAAAGCGTATGCTCTAGTGCGGTGAATCTGAAGCTGACAGAGCTCTCTGTGACCCACACTTTAGACAGAGAAGACAGGAAGGCTCACAAATCAGGCTCTATCCTTGCTGCTCTGATATGCTGGTAGTCAGTATTCTATTTCCCTTTATCCCAACCCTTGAGCTAGTTCTCCACAAACATGAACCACCCTGCATTTGGAAATCACTGCCTAAAACCATTAGCATCAGCCATTCTTGGGATACTTATTAAAATGCAGAATACTGGATCTCACTGCAGGTTTGAGGGGAGAAGAATAAGCTTATGAGTGTAGAAATCTGCAACTTAACAGATATCACGATTCTGCAGGGAGAATTTTGTTTGTTTGGATAATCTTTGCATTGGGAACTCCTCATAAGTACCAACAGATCTTTATTTACTGAATGTGTCCCTTAACATCTCTTGAATGCATTCACCCTCATAATTTTATAAGAGTTAATATAGGAAAGCAGTTATAAGAGTGCCCAGAAAAGAATGAGTGTTCAAAATTGTAAGTTATCAGTGCCATCTTTGTTCCTTCTGCATCATCATCACTATCACCATCATCACCATCACCATAGAGATAACCATAAACATCACCACAATTATCATCATATATCATAGCCATCATCAATGCCTATCATTATCCCTACTATAATCATGACCCCAATAGTCACCATTATTACCTTTATTTGAGACATTACCACGATTATCAAGAGGATGGCTGTCACCTTCACGTTCACCATCATAATCATCATGGCCCTTACCATCACCACCTATATCAATATCACTATCAGTATACCTACTATTCTCATCAGTATCACCAGTACTATCAATGCCATCATTATCCGAATTGCCATCATCATATGAATGTTGAAGCAGAACACTGATCCATACATAACCGCTCTCTCCAGTTTTCCTATCTCGCTTAATGACATTATTCTCTCTTAGTTTTTGCAGACAAGCTTCCCCAAACTGCTTTTCCTTCTGTGTACTCAGGCTTCAAGTTCCACACACTCCCCTTCCCAACACTTCCATGACTACCACTCAGACCACTCACGACTATCTCTTGTCTGAACTATGGCAATGATGTCTTTATCTCTTTGAGTTCTTTTTTACAATCCAGAATTTTCTTTTTAAAAACCAGATCAGATCCTGTTGCATCCTAGCTAAACAAGTTGCCTGTGGCAGTGCCATAAATTCCTCAAGACATAGTGGTATAAATGACAGTAAGTACTGTGTATTTGGAATCTTTACTTACACCATAGGGTCCTAGTTCAAGGTCAAAGGATCAGCAGGGTCTAACTGTCATCTAACTGACATGACAGGGCTGGAGGAGCCACTCCAAGGATGAGACATGCATAGATGACCTCATAAATGGGGACATTTTTCTCAGAGGGAGGGGTCTGAGTAGCTGAGTCTCCAGTGTCCTTTAGAAGCTGGCCTCCATCGTTTCATACCATTGCTTCTGCCTCGTTCTACTTGCTGGAAAAGCTCTGCAAAGTTCAGTCAAGGGACAGGGAATTTGGCCTCATCTTTTTGAGGTTAACATTAAGGGATTTGTGGACTTGTGTTTGCCACTCGACTCTGCCACATTCGTGGAGGTTGCTGTGCTGTCACAGTCTCAAGTACCTGAGGCTCTCGGAGACCTTCCGGGTTACTCAAGCTATCTGTGTTCTAGATGGTTCTAGAGAGCCAACCCCTTCCACGTCTCAGGTTCACATCAGTCTTTCAGAGGGGCATTTTATAAACATCAGCTTCATTATCTCCACTCTTTGTGACCGGCAGGAAGTGATGTTCTAAAGGGTCAATGCTCATTTTTATTGCCTGTTTTAATATGTGTTGATCAGAGGTTCTCTCTTCTCCCAACTCCTCTTCGATCCTCTCCAGGAAAAGACATCTTTATGCTCAGCTCTGTGTACTATGACCACCAACATTAAACAGCCGGTGAGCAGGCTGCTGGTGTCCCAGGCCACCCCAAGCTAAGTGTCCGAACATCAGTCACACCATCCTCACTCACAGGGACCCAGCCAATTGCTGAGGTGAACAGGGAGAATCCACTGAGACATCTATATACTCTAAAAAATTACTCATGCCCCCAGTTAGGAAATCAAATCCTACTGAAGGGAGATGTGACCAGAAAGGAACCCAGGAGAATAAAATTGCAGCTGTTGTTTTGAGAATATAGGGAGAAGGAATAAAGACTCCTCCAGAACAGTTGTGGCTGCAAAGTCCTAGAGGCCCTGGAGGCAGCTCCGCCTGCCTGGTCCACAGTGCGTTCATTCAAGGCAACAGCATCTTTTCTATTGGCGCATCCTATGAAGCCTTGTTCTTTTTAGGGGGGAAAAAAGTCTTTAATTTTGAGAACTTTCCTATAATGATTCTGCCTTTGCTAACGACTGTAACCTTCCATAATGGCTTCTCTCCCATCAGCCTGCCTTTGACATCCTGCGCTCGCCTCGCTCGCCTTTTCCCTCTTGGATTTCCCATTTTTCAAGCCACAAGGCGGACTTCATTCCGCTGAGTCCCAGCTCCTTCTTCCTGTCTCAGATTGCCTATTACCTACTGCAAAGGTCATTTTGAGTGTAATTCAGCTTAAATTACCTTATTTTCTAATCGCCGAATGTCTTCTTTCTGGTTCCCCTCAGTCCTTTGTCGCCTACTCCCTCACCCATCCCAGTCCATTTGCAGGAACGGAGCTGCTCACAAGGGCTCTTGGTAGGACTGAGTAAAAAGGACCCCTGGATCTTGTGTTTTAGAAAGTGAGCGGTGTGTGCTCATAGCCTAACATGCCGGGAGGGGCGGTGCTTTCCTCTGGGTGTGAAAACTCCAGTAAGAGCTAGCACTGTGGTCTTGGGTCAGAGTCATTTTGATGATTTTTTTTTTTATTTGTAACCTTTGATAATAAGGTTTTTTAAAAAGAATAAAAAGATAAAAATCTCACATTTGAGTCTGGAAGATTATAAAAACAAGCAAACAAACCAACCAACAAATCCTGAACATAAAATCCATCCTCACTTTCAAACCCAGTCTATTCTAAGCTCTTCAGCTCCTTTCCAGAAATGTGGGCCCCGACCCAAAAACTGGAGGGAAGTTCATCAAGACAGCCTGGGTCCCCCCAAAACCCTGGAGTATGCTTATATGTGTTTATTTATGTGTGTGTATGTGAATGTATGGATCTACATACATGAACATGTGTGAACAAGTGTGAGCAATGCGTACTCATCCTCTGGTGAACATGTGAATCCATACATATGAAACCTTCACACACGAGTGTGAAGATAAGCCAGACCTCACATGTTAACTTATGTACATCTATGAGCCCTGGTGCACATGTGTGACTTTGTGTATCTATAGGCGTATGTCTATACATCTGCACATACGTGAGTATTTGCATTTGTGTGCACAAGACAGTATCTGTGCATGTGTGTAATGGATTGTCTGGGTATGCATATGCATGTGTGAGAGACAGTGTATTTGTGTGTGAAAAGTGTTTGAGTGTTCACGAGTGAGAGAATGTCTGAGTGTGCATGTGTGAGTGAGATTTAAGCAATGATCTGGGGAGTTCTGCCTCAGTTGGCAACATTCTTCCTTGGGTCTTTCCAGAATGTTCTGTGCTGGCTCCTTAAAGGTGATGCTGTCCCAGGCCCATCCATGGTGGTAGCTCCTTGTCCATCTGCTTCAAGGACAGTATGTGCAACCAGTGGCTCTGTCTGCAGAAGGATCTGTGCCGCCTTCAGCTGACAGCTGCATTTCAGGATGCTGAGTGTCTGATCAAATTCCCCAGCCACTGAGAGCCTGTCTCCCTAAACAGCCTTGTGAATTGGATACCTCATAGCCTCGGCTGGCCAAGACCTTCTGTCTCTGACCCAGCTACAAAGGCATGTGTGACCACTGTTCTGGAGAGCGTCCCTGTCCGGCATACCCATTTTGTTCCTCATTCTGCTCTATGTCCCTGCTGAGAGACATGTGTGCATGCCTGCATCCTGTGGCATCAGGTGCCAGAGGAATCTAAATAGTTAAATCCGAATTGAACTTGGAGGCACTGCTGGGCAGAGGTCCTGCCTCCTGCCTCCCACCTCCCATCTTTCCAGCTCTCAAACTGATGATTTTTTTTTTTTCTGAAAAATCATCCTTTTTCAGCACAGCCTTTGTTAGAGCAGGTAAAAATAACAGAATTAATATGACAAAGGGCCACGCACATGGTCCGCCCAGGGAAGGCAGCTTAAGTGACCTTAAGTAAGATAATAAGCCGGAGTGTGAACAGGAGACTTTGTCTTTTCATGTTGGAGGCAGCCAGCAGCAGCTCGGAGCACAGGCAGCCTTTAATGACACGACAGTGTATGTGTGTGCCGTCTAATTAATCCCATATTTTCACACAGCATAATTACGGAGCCGGGGCTGAGTTATTTGGCTACCGGAGGTGGAGTCGCACCGGCCCTGTCCTCTGCTTGGCTCTGCACAATTTATTATGCTTCCCAGCAAGATGGCAAAGCCCATGCGCAGGCCGATCTGTCACCCTCCTCCCGTTATCAGGCACGTGCCACCCTCAACACTGGGCTACAAGGGCTGGAGCAAATTGCTATTTTTATGGGATATGATAAAGGCAATGTTGCCTTATGTTCAAACCCTTAGCTGTCGAGTGCAAGAAATACACAGGCCCTCACAGGTGATATGTTGGGTGGGGTCGTGGCTACATGTCTCAGCCCCATACCAGCCTACCTTACTCCACTGTGACGTCATTTAGACACATCCTCCTGGCACCAAGTCTTTTATATGGAGAACTCTCCAGGATGGCTTCCCTGCATCTGCACCACCCCCATTCAGGCCTTTCTACCTTGCTGTTTGCTGGACCGTGCTTTTTCTATGATCCATTTCTCATGCTCAAGCTCATCATTCGGAAACTTCTGGAATTCCTGCTTTATACAGGAACTCTTAAAGATTTGAGGTTTAAGTACTCATTCTTTGTACAGGCCAAGCAAAGCCACCGCCTCATGGAACCTGTGGGGAGCAGCTTCTGTATGCATGAGGATGGAATGACGGGGCCCAAGGTTTTCAGATACACAGAGAAGACCATGAACACCAGGCCAGCATGGCCCAGGAAACCACTGGAGTGGCAGGAGGCACATGCCACAGACAGGTGGACAGACTTGTGTCTGCCTTTAGCATCCCCAAAATGACCCCTACACTCTCAAAACCGTGAGTTTTCACAGAGCAGCCACAACTCCTGCTCCTTCTCTGGATAGAATGGGACAGGACCACAGCATGTCTGGAGCACTCAGGTGCTGGTGGATGGCTAGAATCCCTGCCATGGCCCTGGAGTCCGTTTTAATTTGGGGTGGCGCTGAGCAGTGGTGGTGTATCCCTTTAATCCCAGCACTCAGGAGGCAGAGGCAGGAGGACCTCTGAGTTAAGGACATTTTTGCCTATAGAGGGAGTTCCAGGACAGCTGGGGGACCCACAGAGAAAAAATAGAAATAAAAATAAATTGTGTGGCAGCTCAAGGTCAAGGGACAAGCTAGATTACATTTTCAGCCGTTTGAGCTTCTTCAGTCTCCCTAAACTCAAAGAGACCCAGCAGTGTTGTGGTAAACATTAATTCTTTTTGTTTGTTTGTTTGTTTTGTTTTCTTTTATTTTTATTTTTATTTATTATTATTTTCTTTATTTACATTTCAAATGCTATCCCGAAAGTTCCCTATGCCCACCCCCACCCCTGTTCCTCTACCCACCCACTCCCACTACTTGGCCCTGGCCTTCCCCTGTGCTGGGTCATATAAAGTTTACAAGACCAAGGGGCCTCTCTTCCTAGTGATGGCCGATTAGGCCATCTTCTGCTACATATGCAGCTAGAGACACAAGCTCAGGGGGTACTGGTTAGTTCATATTGTTGTTGCACCTACAGGGTTGCAGCCCCCTACAACTCCTTGGGTACTTTCTCTAGCTCCTCCATTGGGGGCCCTGTGTTCCATCCAATAGCTGACTGTGAGCATCCACTTCTGTGTTTGCCAGGCACTGGCATAGCCTCACAAGAGGCCGCTATATCAGGTTTCCTTCAGCAGAATCTTGCTGGCATGTGCANTAGTATCTGGGTTTGGTGGCTGAAGATGGGATGGATTCCCGAATGGGGTAGTCTCTGGATAGTCCATCCTTTCATCTTAGCTCTAGATTTTGTCTCTGTACCTATATCCTTTCNTGGGTATTTTGTTCCTTATTCTAAGGAGGAATGTAGTATCCACACAATGGTCATCCTTCTTGGTTCTCTTACAGCAGCAGAGCTGGGCACATATCTACCCTCAAAGCTCTCAATGCCTACTTCCCTATCAATAACCCTGAGATATGACTTGCCACACCCCGCTCTCACTCTGGCTGGCCTGCTCGATGGCCAATTCTCATGATCCCTTACCCCAGCGAGTCTTCCTCTCTCTTCACAGCAGCTGTTTCTTCCAGGTGGTCCTGTGCCTACAGACCCGTGTCCGTTATGTCTCCACTGTCCCAGATGGCTCTATATCAACACCTCATTCCTCACCTACCATCAGCTAAAGTCTTCTCCAACTCTTTATAAGTGAAAACTTAAAAACAAAGTAATTGCATGCATTTCAGCATATTTCTGGATGATTTCTTAAAAGCATATTTGTTTGGGGTTTTTGGCATCATGCACTATGCATGGTTAACTTCTGTAAGACAAGAATTTTCACATCTCACCATTGCTCTTACTTAACCATGGCATAGCTGGGGGATTCTGAAGACAAATGGGTGCATGTTAAATGGTTTGAGGGAGAGGGGATGCTCCACACGTTTAGCATTTATATTTTGCCACATTATTATACACTGTGACACTTTAGCGAATTCATGTAATAGTATTAATAAGTGTGAGGACTCACTGAGCCGATCGAATCTCTTAGGGTTCTCTTGTATGAGATGTGAAAACCTTTGCGGTCATTTCCTTTCAGGCCTGGTGAGTCTAGAGAGAATACAGAACCCCGCCCAGACTCTTCTAGGTGGGAAAGAGGTGGGGTGCACCCTCGTGTGATTTCTGTCCGAGGCACTAGCAGACTGGGTCAGGTACAGGCCCCAGGTATGGAAGCCATTCTCTACTGCAGGCAGGGCATGTGGAACGGGGGACACACACTCAGCTTCCGGGCGAGGCAGAAAGCAAACACTGGAGAGTGATGTCTTGCTGTTTCCCCCAGATTGAAATATGTCCTTGTGGAGGGTGGGGAGGAACACCCTAGGAACCCACCAGAAAGTTCCAATACTCAGGATCATGACACACGTGTCTCTCGAGGTCTGTCTCCCAGCTTATACAAACAGTACACAATTGCAGGGAGAGGAAGAGAGTTGGGGGCCGGAGGGCACCGACCTGCAAGTTGCAGAGCTGACTTCGGTGACACCCCTACTGGTGTGAGCATGTGGGTAATGCCGCTGCCCAAGTTACCCATGCTCCTGTAAGTCTTCCCAATAAACTCACTGGCTCCCAAGCTAGACTTGGATGGGATTCTTTCTTTGGTCTGCCTTTGCCATCTCTGTCTGTGCTGACCAGAAATAGACTTGCCAGGAAATAGGAAAGGATGTCACTAGCACTAGGGATTCAGAGCTGAGCTGCTCAGAAAGGAATATCGCTGAGGACGGGGACCCCCATCCTATTAGAATGCTGGGAGCAAACACCCAGTGGAGACGTGGTGTCATCAGTAGGGCTGGAGCAGCATTTCTTTAGCCTTCCCACACTCCCACAGATCTTGGTTGAAGCAGTCTGGGAGAGCCTGGACACAACCAGGCGCGTTGTCTGCCTGAGCAGCTCCTGGACACACTGCAGTTGTTCATCCTCAAATCACACAGGAGAATGCACAGGCTGCAACAGAGGCATCCGAGTGTCCATTGCAGTGCCGCTCTGATCCTGTCTACTATGGAAGCCTCTACTCTGGATCCATGGCTGGGGAGCCGTTTCTTCCCTTAGAAAGTTCTGTGCAAAGGCTGCCTACCCTAGGGTGCCAGCACCAACTCCACCTCTTTCTCTCTGGGGTTAGCTGTCAGTATGCTGCCCACAAAGCGTCTTTCGCCCACTCTGTGCTTGGCCCCTTTGTTCATCCTGACACTGCCAAGGCCGCCCAGGTGATCATACGAATCACTCCAGTGCTTTTGAATATGGGGAAGACAGCTCTTGTAGGGCAGGTGGGAGGGAACACCCAGTCACCCCTAAGAAAAGGGCTGGGAAGAGAATACCCAGGTACCTCCTTCTCAGTCTCGCCACCCTCAGACTGAAGCACCATGGATTGCCTGTCCCACGATCCTTTCAAGTGTTTTGTTGAAGTCTTCACTAAGTACAGAAACATGCTCACACTGCTGGGTTCTAATATTCAGAGGCACGTCAGCTCCTACCCCTGACAGTCACAGCCCAAGGACTCCACAGGACAATTACATTATACATTAACATTGCTAGCTTTGATACTTCAGAGTGGGTGGCATGTATCTTGTCTGGCTTATAACATCGTGTTTGTGAGATGTATCAGTATTGTGTAAATAAGCATCTCATGATGCTTATACTGACAGACCCATAATACAGGTATATTATAGGCAATGGCTTGAACTCTGACCTACAGCCTGTAGCTGTCTGCCCAGAAATGAGGCTGTACCCATTATAAACAACCTAGAAACCACAAGACTCCCAGGAAGTCAAGCATTGACTTTCCTGAAAACCCAGGAAGCTAAACAACGTCTACAATCACCTCCCTTGTCCATGACTTGATTATTAGTTAGCAATGTCTCTAATTTCTGTTCCTCCTACCAGGTAAAGATGAGTGCGCCCCTTGGCCTAGTTAGGTTTTCTACTTCTGTGATAAAATACTGTGACCAAAAGTACCTTGTACTCAAAGGATCTATTTCATCTTCCAGATGACAGTCCATCACTGAGGGATGTGAGGACAGGAGTCAGGAGCTAGGAACTGAATCAGAACTCTTAAAGGAACATTGCTGACTGGCTTGCTCCCCATGGCTTGCTCAGCCTGCTTATAGCACCAGCCCAGGAGTGGTACCTCCCACAGTGCTCTAGACTCACATCAATAACCTATCAAGAAAATGCACTAGAGCCTACATGCACATCCTATGGAGGCATTTTCTCAGTTGAAAGTACCTCTTTCCAGATGACTCCAACTTGTGTCAAATCGACATAAAACTGACCAGCACAACCGGTGCCTTGTGAAGTTGACACTCAAGCCATCACTAGTAAACCTTTCCATTTCTTGTTATCCCTAAGATGTTATGTTAATATTAATATGAAAGAATAAAGCTTTCCAACTTTCTAAAAAGTCTCACAGAATTTACAAATTCAAATTCTTTAAAACTTCAGTCTTTGTCCAGGTAGTGGTGGTGCATGCCTTTAATTCCAGCACTTGGGAGGCAGAGGCAGGCGGATTTCTGAGTTCGAGGCCAGCCTGGTGAGTTGTAGGACAGCCAGGGCTACACAGAAAAACCCTGTATCAAAAAACAAACAAACAAACAAAAACAACAACAACAAACAGTCTTTTTAAAACACTCAGAGTTCAGGCCTCTCTAAAATTTCCATAGTCTCTAAACTTTACAGTCTCTAAAATTCTGAAGTCTCTTAACTGTGAGCTCCTTTAAAATAAAAAATAAGTTAAATGTTTTCTTTACTCTAAGAGGAAATTAATCGAGGAACAGTCACAATTATATCTAAGTAAAACCAAAGTCTAACAGCCTAAATTAAAGATTAGTGTCAGGCACTGGAGACTGCCTGTCAGTCTTCCAGATTCCAGTGCACCTGGGCCACTTCTCCAGCTTCACCCTCTGCAGCACACACAGCCTGTCTCCTAGTCTGGCTCTGCTCTGTAGCTCTTTGTTGTGGTGGTCCCATGGTACTGGCATCTCAAAAAGATTGGCATCTCCCTTGCAACTGGGCTGTACCTTCACCAGTTCTACAGCGTTGTTGGAGGAGATGTGTCGTCAGTGGAAGTGGCATAGAGATTTCAAAAGCCTATACTACAGGCAGTTACCTCCTCCTACTATGGGTAAGGATTAAGCTCCCAGCACCATTTCTGCCTCCTGTTGACATGCTTCCAAATATACTCTTCCTTCTGTGGGTTACCTTGGTCATTATGTCTTATCACAACAATTAAACAGGGACTAAGACACTCCTAAGCTGTCATGGATGCTAGACTTCTAAAAAGCTTCGAGTGTACACCAGCTGACCGACTCCCTTTTGTCTGTGCTGCATTTTCTCCATTCCTCTGCTTGTCTTGTCATCAAAGCCAGGACACAGTGGTCAACATCCATTTCAACACTCTTACTATGCACACTTGCATTCTCATTTGGCTAGACAATATGTACTGTGTGTGTAGGTCCTTATTAAAGATGAATTTATGCCTCAGTGTCCCATACACTGTTCATTCCATTATGGGTAGACCTCTGGGAAGTTATGGGCAGGCATTTGGGAAGTTTTAGGTTTAGGACTGCTAAAGACAAGAAAAAAAAAGACATCTTGTGCTAAGTCCACACCTTTCTATGAAGAGAGAGCACTAAACTCGTAAGCTCAGTGCACTAGTTGCCCCAAGTTCACCATCACTGCCAGTGAGCACTCTGGTGCTCCCCATTCTCCCCAACACCTGGCGGTCTTCACCTGTCTCATTTCATCCACTTTGCTGAATACATAATAGAACTTAACTGCTGGACTGTTCCCTTGTGCATTCCCCCATGGGCAGCTATGCAGCCTTTCATGTACTTATTGACCATGTAGCTATCACCCTCTTTGCTTTTGAAAAAAAAATTTGTATTGAGTTATAATTTATAATAATAAAATTCCCCATTGGAAGTACCCTCAATAGTGATTTTAGTATAACTCACAGGTTTATGTAATTATCAGCACAATTTGTATTAGAATTAAAGTATTGGAAAATGTTCACCCATTAATCTTGTGCCATGCATGAGGGACTTCCCTTGTCACTGTGGCCAGATGCCTGACAGACGCAACTTCATGGAAGAACAGCTAACATTGGCTCCCAGGTCAAGTACCCACAGTGCATTAGGATGGGAAGATGTAGGCGCAGTAGCATGAGGCAGCTGGTCACATTGCATCTGCAGTCAGGAAGCACAGTAGACAGGAAATGGGACTGTGCTAGAAAACCTCAGGACACGCATGCCCCAGTGACTCATTTTCTGCAGCAAGGCTCCACCTCCTAAAACTTCCACAAGGCTGTCCCAAATGGTGTCATCAGCTAGGGACTAAGTTTTCAAACATACATGCCTAGCAGGGATATTTCACAGTCAAAGCACACCGCCGTGACGGTCACATAACAATTCCAGGCAACAATCAGTCTGTTTCGTCTAGGAATTTTATCATCATCAACCCATTCAGGGCTGTGGTCATTTTGAATTGATTTTCAAAGATAATGAATTTAGATCAGAGCCCAGTTTCATTTTCCATTTTTGGATTTCCTCATGTGTGACTATTCCAGCACTATTTCTTGAAAGAAGGGTTCTTTCAACAGGACATCTTGGCATGCATTTAAAGAGACGAGTGGATTATTGTTAATATAGATGCTTATTCGTGGTCTATCAATGGCATCTCACTGGTGTTTGTATCTGCCCTAATTCCACTACCACAATGTCCCACTTCACAGCCAAGTTTTAAATTGGACATAGTGAGTTGCTAAGTTGTTTTGGCTCCTGTAGTATGTGGCTCTTATTGAGGAGACCTGGACAAATGTTCACTCAGTCTTGACATCAGTGACATGCCAAAGAAACTATTCCTTAAAAGTCTCGCTCAGCACATCAGTAAGCCCACTGGGCTCACTAACAGCAGCAGGTGATGGGCTCAGTAGTTTAAAGCACATAATGCCTTTCCAGAGAACCTAAGTTCAGATACCAGCACCCACATGAGATAGCTCAAAACTGCTTGTAGCACCAGCTCTACGAGACCCACCTCTTGCCTGTCTTCCATGTCCTATCTACATACAGAGATATGCATACATACATACAGATAGATAGATAGATAGATAGATAGATAGATAGATGATAGATAGATAGATAGATAGATAGATGATAGATGGATGAATAGATAGATAGATGATAGAGAGCGATACATAGATACGTAGATAGATAGCTATAGATAGGCGATAGATGATGGATGATAGATAGATAGATAGATAGATAGATAGATAGATGATAGATAGATAATGGATGGATGGATGGATGGATGGATGAATGGATAGATGGATAAATGATAGATAGATAATGGATGGATGGATGGATGGATGGATGGATGGATGGATGGATGGATGGATGGATAGATGGATGGATAGATAGATGGATGATGGGTGAGTGGATAGATGGATGAATAGATGGATGGATAGATAGATGGATGATGGGCAAGTGGATGGATGGAAGGATAGATGGATGGGTGGATGGATGAGTAGATGGGTGAGAATTTGTTCACAGGAGCATGGGTGACTCAAAGGCAACTGTATCACCAAAAAGCTCAGCCCAGCCTCAGTGATAATCCAATACAGCTGCGCCTAGAACTCCCTGCACACTTTGTAGTCAGGAGAGCCCCCTGGAGAGCCCCACTCCACAGCAGTTGTTTGATGCGCTTATGACCTTGGTGGGGAGGGGACTGTGGGTCTTAGAACTTTTTTTTTACTTCCCCAGCTCTCTACATTTTCTTTGCTATTATACTTGAGTCTCCCTCTCAGCTCTAGGAGGATTCCAGTTTAGAAGACACGGCTGCCCAAGAGTTCTTCTCATTCACTTAAGGCATTTGGGATTTTTTGTTTGGTTGGTTTTTATTGTTTGGTTGGTTGTTTTGTTTTGTTTGGTTGTTTTTGATAACCTTATCCTTTCTTTCAAAATGTTGTCCAGTACTGCATCTGCATCTATTAAGACAATGATGTGGGAGCCACTGAGATGACACAGTGAGTAAAGGCACTTGCCACCAAACTTGACAGCCTGAGCTCGATCCCTAACTATGACTAGTGAATGGAGAACCCACTCCAAGCAAGCCATTTTCTGACCTCTATACACGCACTGTGGATATGTCACACATACATACACAAATAGACGTAATAAAATATTTAAAGGCCATTATGTATTTTCCTGAATTCTAATCATGTTGTATTTTATAACTTTTTAAACATAAATAACTCACCTTATTTATGTGGGATAAATCCCACTTAGCCATGGTGCTGAATCCAACGTCTGGGTTGCAGGTGCCAGCGTGGTCCTGTTGGGTGGAGGGCTTTCCTCACCTCTGTCCCTAAGAGATACTGGTCTGTAGGTTTATCACGCTGTAACAGGGCAACACTGACATCACACACTGAGCTAAGGATTGTCTCCACCTTTGGTTTTTTTTGTTTTGTTTTGTTTTTTATTTTTTTAGTTTTTGGAGATTTTGTGAAGGATTGTTAATAATTCTTAGAAGAAGAAGCCAAAATAGCCTGGGCTTTTTTTGATGGAAAGTTTTCAAATTATCACTCAATTTATTTAGATCTGTTTCTTACAGAGTTTGTCTTCGAGTTCATGCCTGCTAGGAATTTGCATGTTTCATCTCTGTGTCATGCCTAGCTAGTATTTATCATTATAGTTACTTACGCACTTGTTCTATAAAGTTGATTGTATCATGCATTCCTGTCTTCACACCTGATCTTGGTCTTCTGCAAGGGGTTTCCTTCTTGATCACTTGACCACAGCTTTTCAATTTTGTTGATCATTTCAAAGAGCAACTAATTGGCCCCTCTTGTTTTCTTTGTTTTTTTTGTTTGATTTCTTCCCTTGACTTTCTGTAAATACTTCACAATCCTTGTTCTGAGTTTGCCCTCCTCCTCCTCCTCCTCCTGCTTCTCCTCCTCCTCCTCCTCTCCACCCCACACACCTCACCCTGGCAATAAAAGGCCAGGCCACTGCCTTGAGGTCCTTTTACACTCATAAGAACCCACAGCAATATATTCACTTTGGTAAACTTGCCTCGTTTTGCCACAACCCGTAAGTTTCAGTATATTGTGATTAATTTTCATTAATTCAGAAAGATTTTGAGACAGGGTCTGACTATGTAGAACAGCTGGCCTCCAATTCACAAATATCCACCTCTCTTCCTCTTCAGTGCTAGGATTAAAGGTGGCGCACTGCCTCCAAAGTACTTTCGTTTATGATTTCTAATCTGTCCACTTGTTATTTAGAAATATGTTCTTAGCCGGGCGTGGTGGCACACGCCTTTAATCCCAGCACTCGGGAGGCAGAGGCAGGTGGATTTCTGAGTTCGAGGCCAGCCTGGTCTACAGAGTGAGTTCCAGGACAGCCAGGGCTATACAGAGAAACCCTGTCTCAAAAAAAAAAAAAAAAAAAAAAAAAAAAAAAAAAAAAAAAAAAAGAAATAAAAAGAAAATCTTAAAAAAAAAAAAAAAAAAAAAAAAAAAAAAAAAAAAAGAAATATGTTCTTTAGTTTGACATATTAAGGTTTGTGCAAGTATCTCCTTATGTTATCAATTTTAAGTCCCATCTTATTGAGTTTAGAACATATTGGTCTGGTTTTAACTCTTACTGAATCTTATTTGATGTCCAGTATAGGATCTTTCCAGAAGGTTTCATTTGTACATAGCAATATGTGTAAGCATCTAGTAGGTATCTGGTTGCCCAATAGATTTATAGAATTGTTGACGTGTTTTTCTTTGGTTAGCTCTGACTTAGTTTTCACTTCCCTGTTGTCCATCACCATCACCATCACCATCACCATCATCATCTTCATGCTGACATACTGACATCAAGCCGAAGGCCTCATGCATGCTCTGTGAACACTCTACCACAGAGCTGCCTCTCAAGCATCTCATATTTATTGTTGAAAAGGAAGAGTTAGCTCTCACTACTGTGTTCAGGTTACCTACTTATCTCCTTACTCAGCAGTTTTAGTTTCTGTCTTACAAATCTCTGTCACTAAATATATGATATTGACAGTTGTTTCCTCTCCTAGCTGGAAAGGATACTTTTATCACTGTCTTCAGCCTGGGCAGATGGCTCAGTTAGTAAAGTCCTCGCTGCATAAATGTAAGGAGCTATGTTCAGAACCCAGCACCTGTGTAAAGAAGCACGGCATAGTGGCATGTGTCTGAGCTCAGCATGGGAGGAGGCTGTCAGAGGCGAGAGGATCGCTGGTGCTTCATGGGCAGAAGAGTTAGTGTAGAGAGTTATTGGTTTGCTCATATACACATATACACACATGCACACATACACAACATACAGCACACACACATACATACTACACCACACATATACACACACACTTGGAAACACACAGCAATACCACACAACACACACACAGCACACATATCACACACACACACACGAGCACACAGCACACATATCACACACAGCACACACCACACCTACATAGCACACTCTCATATACAACATACATACCATACACACACACTTGCACACACACACACAGCACACACCACACTTACATAGCACACTCATACATACAACATACACACCATACACACACACTTGCACACACACACAGCACACCTACATAGCACACTCACACATACAACACACACACCATACACACACACACCATACACACACACTTGCACACACACACAGCAACACCACACAATACACATACAACCTACATATACCTACACACACACACACACACACACACACACACACACAGCACACACATACACATATACCACATATGCCATGCAGACCGCATACACACACATACACACACACACACTCACATACATTCACAGCACACACACACCACACATATATAGCACACTCACACACACCATATAACACATATAAATATATACTTTAATTTGTTGACTTGGTTTGTCTTAAGTTGTACTTTGTCTGATTGTATAGTACAGTATTTCTATCTTTTTACTCTTAACATATTGTACCTTTGAATCTAAACTGGTTGTCCTTGTATATACTTGCATTTTGTTGTTTTGTGACTTTACTGAGTCTAATAGTCTTTCCTTTTTTACTAGTCTCTATAGCCCATTGACATTTGATGTTTTTACTGATGTTAGATTTTCTTCCATTTGTTCTTCCAGAGTTCATATCAATGGTATCCCAGTATTCCTTATGACTTTTGCAGTAAGCAAATATATGTTTTAGTGCACTGTTGTTATTCTGTTAATGGTTTTTAATCTACATTTTAACCTACACAAATTATTTTATTAAAGGTTGCTGCTGGGCTTCCAATAAATGGTAACTCATTTGAATCTGCTTCAGATATGCCAACCCTAATTGTTATAACATATATAAAGTTCTCTGTAGAAGTAACTTTTATTTGCCTGAACTAATTGTCATCTTGGAGGGTCACTGCCTCTGTCTGCTAACTTCAGCCTAGTTTTAGAAGCTTTTATCCTTCATAAATCTTACCTAGGCCTAGAATGTTCTCAGCCTCTGAGAGCTACTGCAGAATAAGCTCACCTCTTCCTCTTTTTTTTTTTTTTTCCCTGAGCTCTGGCTGTCTGATTCAACTCACCTGTTCTGGCTCAAAATCCTCTCCGAGTTGACTGATTCAATGTGGCTGATTCAGTCTCTCTCAGCTTCTCCTAAATTGCTCTGCTTTGCCTCAAACTAACTCTAGCAATATGCTCTAATCTCCTGGCTCCTCCTCATTCTTTGTCTAGCTCGTTCTCTCTCTGCATTATAGCTGTCCCAGTAAAACTACCCCCACTTCTCTCTCTCTCTCTCTCTCTCTCTCTCTCTCTCTCTCTCTCTGCACTTAAGTAGCTTCCCTTTCCTTTCTTCTCCTGAGAGTTGGGCGTATCCTATTCTCCCAAATCTTTCTCTGATTTGTCACTTTGTCTGCCACTCAATCACTTTCAGACATGGGCTCTTCCTTCTACAAACAAAATTAACTTTCATTGTTTGAGATTAAAGGTGTGTGTGCTAAGGGCTAATCCACACCACAACTGGATAAAGGTTTCTTCAGTAAGTAACACCATCTTGGGGTTCACCGTGTGAGCAAACATCCTGTAAGAGCTCTCTCCTCTGTATTTCCATTTCCTCCTTCATTTTTATATCCTTATTGTTTTTCGTAGAGAGCTTCTGTCTTGTAGTCCCAACAATGCACTTTTGTAATTATCACCACGTGTAATCTCGTGTATTTTAAAGAAATATAAGGAAGCAGTGCTCTCATAGCATTCATTACATTGCTCTTCTTATTTATGATTTTTGCTTCTCTCATTTTCTCCTCTAGGCTTGAGTAATAATTTGGTGTCAAGTCCTCACTGAAGTGGAATTCTGTTCCCCTCTAACTCCTTCTCAGCCACGGTCAGATATGTTACATTCCTATATGTGAAGGGCCTAAGATATGGTCATGTTTGCATTGTTTTAAATAACTCAAAAGATGACAATGAGGTGTGTACTTACACAGCCTTTAATAGTTACTTACAAGATTACCTTTACCAGTGCTGTGTTGTGTAAATTTATTTTGTCTTGGCATCAACAGAGCAGATGTCTCCCCTCTCTGAGGGGTTCTTTCCCACCATCATGAAGAATAAGGTGGGTGGGTGAGGATGAGGAAGGACTGGAAAATTTTGTTTTGTGAGACTAAAACTGAAAGGTGAGTGCTAACTGGTCACAGGATGTCAGCCAAGAGCAAGTCACCTGGGAAAAGGTGAGCCCAGGGGGTCGGATAGGCTCAGGTGGGCTCTGACTAGCTGAGTGTATGCAAATGAAGTGAAAGGCAAGAACCATTCAGGAGAGAGCCCGCCAAACCTGGAAGAGAGAGCAAGTGAGCCAAAAGGTTTCTCCATTAGGTGGTCCTGTTCCCCTCGCTGTGCCAGTGGGCATGGGGCCTTGGCTAGAGGGAGGGATGAAAACAGCGTGCACACAGTGGCCATTGCGCCCTGACCAGCACTGGTTCCAGTCACCGACCGCATAGCGAGAGAGGCACCCCTAACCCTGTTAATTCCCATTTCTGGAGAAGTAGCCCTGATTTTAGGAAAGGGGCAATGACCCCCCAGTTGCTTCACGCAGACAGGAGGTGGTGATTATTATTACAGTCACAGTTTCTTCATAGCATGTGTGGATTAAATCTCTATTTTCTTCATGAGGCTTAGTCTCTCTCTTCTTAATGTCAGTATATGAATGGTGTGTGTGTGTGTGTGTGTGTGTGTGTGTGTGACTGTGTGTGTGTGTGTGTGTATGTGTCTGTGTGTGTCTGCGTGTGTGTGTGTCTCATATATGTGGAGGTCAGAAGATAACTGTACGTGTCAGTCCATGCCTTTCATCTTGAGACAGAGTTTCTTGTAAGCCACTGAGTGCAGCAGCCTTGTTGGTCCGTGAGCGGCTGGGGATTCTCCTGTGTCTACTGTCCATCTCACCATATGAACGGGGTACAGTGAAGTCCTCCTTTACATGGTTCTGGGGATCTGAACTCGGGTCCTCACACCCACACAGCAAGCTCTCCAACCCACTGAGCCCTCTGCAGCCCAGTGACTTGGTTTCTCTCCATGAGGGTTTGGTTTCTACTGCTATTTTCAACTGTGGTTTTCACCATATAAACGGTGGCATCTGCCTCTTTCATCTCTTTCATGAGTCGCTGTCATTGTGCACCCCTTAATTCTTTAAGTATAACTTCCTTGGACCTCAGCAGTGTATTTATCACACTGCTTTGAAACCTTGTTTACTAAATCCAATATCTGGGGCCCTCTCACAGTCACCATGAAAACTTGCTTTAAACTAAAGCAAGTGTGTATGTGTTCTAGTTGTCACGTCTCACAACTTTCTGTTAAATCCTCGCATTTTACAGTGATTACTGTTGTGGCCGTGCACGCTGAGAACCCTCTGGATTGTATCACTGTCTATTGCCTTGTTTATACATCCAGTTATGTAACGGCACTACTTCAACGAGGTCTGTTCCTAAAGAGGTCTGTACTTTCCCATGTTATTATTCTTTTTTCCTTAAGCCTTGAGCCTGGCTTTCTAGGGTCATTCCTTGTCATCATAGAAGACTACAGCCATGGGACAGAGAGAGATTGTATCTGAGCCCCTGAAACCGTAAGATTTTTATTTTTATTTTTATTTTTTAATTGAACTTTTGGATCTGCCCGTGACTTGGAAGGCTCACAAGGCAAGCCCCTGCTCGGTCAGATCCTGAAGCTATGCACGCACTTGAGAGCTGAGCGTGTTCATTCTTCTTGAAACCTGACTGACTGTGGTTTTAAATCCTTCACCTCTCTTCCTTGGTTTGACGTATACTAATTGAGCATATTTATGAAGTACTGTTTGACGGTTTGACACATGCAATGCTGTGTTTGTCTTAGACGGTCTGCCCCTGCCGCTGTGGGTAGCACGCCCTTTGCCGGCCACTCTCTGACTGCTCTGGTGTTTTGGACACTGCACCCCCTCCAGCACTCCATTCCGTGCATGTAGGTAGCTGTCATTAGCCTTTGATCCTTACCATCCTCTCCTCTGGGGAAATCATCGCGCTACAAAGCAAGCACTAAACAGGAGGTGAGAAAGATTCATGTTTCACTGCTGTCTCTCCCGAGTCCTTCCTACAGAGCCAGAACTGAAGAACTGGAACCAGTATAGATCGTCCCCAGCACAGAGCCAGCAATGACGGGCTTGGGCAACTTTCACTCCAAATGTTCTTCCAGCTCACAAGTGTGGGAGACATGGGTGCCTCCACTCAGCCCTCTGGCCCCCCAGAACCTTAGCACGGAGCCATGGAGGTGAAGGCCCCCACTCTTATCCGCTCTAGAGCAGTTGCAGCGAGGGTAGGGATGGGAAGGTTTGCCTCCCACTGCCACTCAGCACGGGCGCCGGCAATGTGCAGGGATCTGCCGATGCCAATCTAATGCTTAGTAATCCAGAATAGATCTTTCACCCAGGTGTGGGGGTGGGAACTGTACGTCTGCCTCGCCCCTGGGAGAGCTCCTGGCAAAGAAGGCGGTGGGGGTGGGTACAGCCTGTAACTTGCTCTCTCCCAGTCTTAAGAAACTGTTGAACAAGTGGTTCTCAGCTTCTGATAAATCCTTTGATCAGCTTCCAGAGGTTGCATGGCTGCCTTTGTGAATTCCAACCAGCTTAACAGATGCCTTTTTAGGACAAAGTTCTCCTAGCTCCTCAGATCTCATTATAGGCTCTTCTCTCCGAGGAGAACGCCTGCGTTCCTTCCCCAGACGCTTCCGTCGGCCCGTCTTCTCACCGAGTTCTAAGCATGTACGTGGATATTGTTTTACAAACAGCCCCTTGTCGGAGATATGTACAGCAAAACCCTCTTTCGCTCTGAAGGACATCATCTAATGGCGGGTTTTGATAAACAGAAGTTTTAAATGTGTTTATGGGGGATTGGAGGTTTGCGCTTGCCTGTGGGTGGGTGTGTCTGTGGAGGCCGATATCAAGTATCTTCCTTCATAAGTCTCTGCCTTACTTTTTTTGAGACAGGGTCTCTTGCTGAACCTGGATCTTGCTTGAACCTGATTGGAGCCCTACAGGCCACCCAGCAAGCCCCCAACCACAGATTGCACCCCAGCTCTAGAAGTTACAGGTGCCCCTGCTGCTCCTGGTTTTAGCAGAGGTACTGGAGATCAGAACAGGGCAGCAAGCGCTTTACCAGATGAGCCATCTCCCAAGCCCCAAGTCCTAAACTCTTATTTATGAGTGTTTTGACTTCGCGTATGTCAGTGCTGCCATCTGTGTGCAGTACCCATGGAGACCAGAAGAGGGCCTGAAACTGGAGTTAAAGATGGCTGTGATCTGTGATGTGGGTGCTGGGAACCAAACCCAGGTCCTCTGAAAGACCAACACATGCTGCTGTTGAGTCATTTGTCCACCCCCCTACGCCCCCAAGTTCCAGATCTTAGTAAACTCAGCTTGCTGATGCTTCCTTTGGTGGCTTTTAACAAGTGATCACTATCTTGTCACCCAGCAGTGGTGGCGCACACCTTTAATCCCAGCACTTGGGAGGCAGAAGCAGGTGGATTTCTGAGTTTGAGGNCAGCCTGGTCTACANAGTGAGTTCCANGACAGCCAGGGCTACACAGAGAAACCCTGTCTCGAAAAACAGAGAGAGAGAGAGAGAGAGAGAGAGAGAGAGAGAGAGAGAGAGAGAGAGAGAGAGAAAGGACTGCCTTGTGGTCATGAAGATATTCTCTGCTTTACTCTAAAACAATGCTCGTTTTCTCTCTCACATGATTATTTTAGTGTGCACAGCATGGATGTCCACATTTCATCAACTTCCTTGTTTTCTCTTCTCACAGAGATAGCTAATATATCATTGTAGTGAAAGCCCATGTCCTTCCTCTCCCCGCATTGTCTTGTCACCAGTCAAACAATACACGCTGGAGCCTCAAACCTATAAACGTATCTTATTCCACATGTGGTCTTGTCTCACCCATCCCCTCTCACTCAGCCCCAATACCTAATTGTCTTATTGCTGTAGCTCCATAGAAACATCTCTCTCTCTCTCTCTCTCTCTCTCTCTCTCTCTCTCTCAGTCTGTGTGTGTGTGTGTGTGTGTGTGTGTGTGTAAGTAACAGTTTCATGCTACAACTCATGATCCTTTGATCCTTCTGCCTCAGACGCTAATACTACAGCACGAAGTGTGAGTCACCTTACTGGCACCATAAGAAGCCCAAGTACCAGGTAGAATGCCCATGGTTTCTGAAAAATGAAATCCATGATGGATCTGAGGTGTTTGGGGGTAGTGCTTGCCTGCGTTGTATCCTGCGACATCACCACCATTTCCACCTGTCTGAGCACACATCTGCATTTTATACCATGTCTAATCATCATGTGATGATGATGTGACCAAACCACATCTATCATCGTGTGAACCAATGAGAGGAAACATTGCCTGAAGAGCCTCAGCCTCAGGTCTGAGACTCTCCTATGTTCTGAATTTAAAGTCTTCACTATACCTTCCAAGTTTTCTGTTTAAAGAAAACAGAGTTTTAGCATTTTTCTACTATCCTTCCAAAAACACAACTATGAAATTGTCTATCATTGAATTAGATTGTTAGAATCTTTGGGTCTAAAACTTGACCTTTGAGTTACTATCTTGAGTTGCGTGTAAAAGTATAGTTGAATGAATTTGAACTTGGTCTTAGGGACAGAATTTCCAACAATAGTCAAGTGACTGGAAATGTATTTCTACATTTTGTAGTGTGCATTGAAGCCACGTAGGCACCCTACACTGATGGCTCTGAAATCAACATGCTAATCAACTATGGAAAATAGTGAGAATTCTCAGTCCTACACCACCGCATGTTCAACCAAGACTTCACTTAAAATCAAGCGAGCACACAGATCTCACGCGTAAGCTAATTGGCCTTTGCGCTTCTAACACAGGAACAGCACATGCATGCCAAGGGGAAAACTCTTGGATGACTTTTATCAGCGTGTGATTGATTGTGTGCCTACTTTTTATACTGGTGTAACCAGGGTCGTGTGCAAACCTGTGAAGTGAGAGAGAGGGAGACGACAGGTTCAGCTTGCCTCCCTCTCAAGGCGTCCGGGGACACACCAAGCTCCTTTGGGTGCAGTTACAATTTTATAATAAGCTTAGCAATTGCCACAGGAGTGACACAGCTGAGTGTGACGTTGGGATTCGTTTAATTCGTAAATTATTAATTAATTGAGTGTTTTCCTCCATGAGCATGGTATATTTTTGTATTTGTGTCTTTAATACTTTTCTCTCAGAAATTTTTTCTCAACTGGAAATGTAGTTCAGTGGCAAGATATGGCCTAGGATGTATGGGTTTGGTCTGTGGCACTTCAAGAAAAGAAAATGTTTTAGTGCACAATATGAGTGGGTATTTGTCTGGTTGGTTTGGTTTGGTTTGGGTTTTGGTTTCCATTGTAATACATAATATCTAGATATTTAGAATCCTGAACGTTATTTTTTCTAACTTATAAACATACTTATATTTTGATAACCAATGGGTATTACTCCATATTCCTGCCTGAATATAAAATGCCCCCTACAGCTTCATGTGTTTTAACACCTGGTGCCCAGAGGGTGGCGCTGTTTGGGAAGGTTGTGGAACTTTCAGGAGGTAGAGCCTTCCTGGAGGAAGAACTTCACTAAGGGTGGGCATTGATTCTCTCTCTCTCTCTCTCTCTCTCTCTCTCTCTCTCTCTCTCTCTCTCTCTCTCTCTTTCTCCTCCCCCACCCCCGGCCCCTAAATGAACATCAGACCCCCACCCTTATGCCTCTGTGGCCACGCCTTCCCTCTCACGACAGACCATATCTTCTCTGGAACTTTGAACCAAAATAAACCCTTTCCTTCCCGAGCTGTCTCCATCAGAGTATTCTATCAAAGCAACAGAAGAAAATAACTAATCAAAAAAGTACCAAAACAGGACTTCGCTGTGATAAACCTAACCATATGCTTTTTGAACTGGTAAAGTCACTGAATGCTGCACCAGGCTTATCACGGTATTTCCACGATGTGCAAGGCCAACACAGATCTGCATGTCCAGCCATGTGCAAGGTCAACACATGAATAGGTCAGCATGTCCAAGTCTTACAGTCCTTCCAGCAGAAACAGGGCAGACAGGCAAATATGCACGTGGGCCTCAGAGCATGAGAGAAAGTGCCAGTAACGAGAGTGAGGACATTTGTGACCTGCAGGTTGCACCCTCACTACACGGTCCACCTGACATTTGCCCCTTTCTATTGCAGTTTGGTTTCTTCTTCCCAAATTGTGTCCACATAGCACCTTGAAATACCTTTTATTTGTATTTCTCACAGGTTCAACCTTAAGATACAAATGTCCCCAGCCTTTCCATTCTTCAGCCAGCATACACTGATGTGCTGGCTAGTTTTATGTCACGTTGACTCAAGGAAGTCATGGTTATCTGAAGGAAGGGACCTCAACTGTGAGAAATTGCCTCCATAAATCCAGCTACAGGGCAGCCTGTAGGGCATTTTCTAATTAGTGATTTATGATGGAGGGTCCAGCCATTGTGGGTGGGGCCATCCCTGGGCTGATGGCCTGGGTTCTATAAGAAACCAGACTGAGCAAGCCAGGGGAGCAAGCCAGCAAGCAGCACCCCTCCATGGCCTCTGCATCAGCTGCTGCCTCCAGGTTCCTGCTCTGTTTTTCTGTCCTGACTTCCTTCAAAGATGAATTGTAATGTGGGAGTGTAAGCTGAATAAACCTCTCCTCCCTGGGTTGCTTTGGTTGTGGTGTCTCCCCACAGCCACAGCAATAGATAAACAACTAAGACAACCCAACAGCCACTGTTGCAGGCACAGTATGGGTTTTCTGAGGAGAATATGGGAGTCCCTACCTGCCCTGGTAGACACCAAGACCAGGGAACATCGAGGCTGTGTTTAACAGTGCGTGAATACTGTCTTAGGTGCTGCCCTAGAACAGAAGGGAGGGGCTGTGGCCCCTTGAGGAAGCAGGGGCCTGAAGAATAAGAAAACCCAGGGAGAAAGAGGCAGAGGCTCCACGGAATCCCATTCTCTCCTAAACCTGCCCAAAATGTTTTCAATCTGTTTTGCAGTACGGTAAATCCAGATTAAAGGTATCAAATTTTTGCATTAAACCCTACCAAGTCACATTTATTTTTTATATATGATGTACCTGACATCAAACAAACAGTTATTTTAAAAATCGGGAGCATCACAACTCTGTGACACAGCCAACCTTTAAAAAAAAATGAATGATTTATTGAAAAGGTTGAATGTGTCATATGAGCTTTTAGATCAACAAGCAAAACATCAGACATACCTAGTGGGGCAGCCTGCAGCCTGCAGTCAGACATGCCTAGTGGGGCAGCCTGCAGCCTGCATGCAGCCAGACATGCCTAGTGGGGCAGCCTGCATCCTGCATCCTGCATCCAGACATGCCTAGTGGGGCAGCCTGCAACCTGCATCCTGCATCCAGACATGCCTAGTGGGGCAGCCTGCAGCTTGCAGCCAGCAGCCAGACATGCCTAGTGGGGCAGCCTGCAGCTTGCATGCAGCCAGACATGCCTAGTGGGGCAGCCTGCAGCCAGAGAACAAAACGGTGCTGGTTAAGCAGGGGCTTTTCCTCTATAGAAATTAGCGACTATGTGACTGAAGCTAAATTACTACAGTGTGTTTCTATTATTTAATGTTATTTGTTGGGTAACAGAATTTTATTTATTTGCTTTTGCTTTGAGGTTGGGGACAGAGCTCCAATATGCAACTCAGGTGATTTCAAATTTGCAATCCTCCTGCTTCAACTTCCCAAGTGCTGAGACTACATGTCAATATACATAGCCTTTCTTTCCCTAGGTTTTTCCCTTCCTTCCTTCCTTCCTTCCTTCCTTCCTTCCTTCCTTCCTTCCTTCCTTCCTTCCTTCCTTCCTCCTCCTCCTCCTCCTCCTCCTCCTCCTCCTCCTCCTCCTTCTTCTTCTTCTTCTTCTTCCCTCTCTCTCTCCAGTTCTGAGAGTGGAACTCACTCATGAGAAGGGTCTCACTCCTGCTAGGATAAGTGTCTACCTCAGAGCTAATAGATTTTCTTGGCTTTTGTTCTGGCCTAAGGTAGGTCTTAGGAATCAGCTAAATGATGTACCTTGATGTCCATAGCTGGGACAACAGACATGTTTATGGGGGTTGTTTGTTTGTTTGTCTGTCTGTCGCTCTGTTACTTTGCCTGTTCCTGCAGAGCAGAGAAGTGGAGTTCTCAAATAGCATAAGATTTGAAGGTGTGGGGAAAGATGTCTGTCTGTGCTATGCTCCCTCCTGTGTGGCCTTTTGCTTTGCAGGGAATCCCTGCAGTCCCACTGGGCTGAACAGGCAGGACCCATGAAACAAGGGACGTGGCAGTCCGTAAGGGGCAGGGGAGGCACCAGAGGCTGAAGGCCCCATTGGCAGCTGTGCAACTGGGAGCAATTTCCTGAACCTCTTGGGGTCTCATCTTGTTCATATGTAAATAAGAGGTTGATTCTAGACCATTCTAAAGGTCTCGCCTGTTCCTAACACTCAATTACATGGCCTCTCTAATGTCCTTAATTGTAGGGTCCATGTCCTGTGTGTGTTTATTCTTGTGTCAAGCACAGTGCACAGTGCAGTCATCAGTAGATAGTGGGTTGCGAGGGGCTGAGACTGGAGTCCAGGGGGAGCCCAGGATCCCCCTGGAAGGGGGGTGATGTTAGATCCAATAAGGAGAAACAAGCATGGGGGTGAAACTGGTGTGGAGCCGGCCTGGTGATTTCCTGCCACTGCTCAAGTACAGCCGTGGGAGGGGCTGGGGAGGGAGAGCAGTAGGACCAGAGCTCCGGAGGCCATTTCTGTGATGTTGGCAGCCCCAGCACTGATCGGAGGGGTACATAGAGGACCCCAGGGAAACCTGCCTATGTGAGGAGGGGAGCAGAAAGGCAGGAATGGATTCTGCAGACCTCTCTTAGCCTACTGCCACAAAAGTTCCCAAATCCTGTCCTGGGAATGCCCCTGAGACTGCCTCAACACTGCACGAACATGTATAGAGGGTAGAATCCCTGGTGCACTGCATGAGGGTTCTTGTTAAAGTCTATAAGCAATTTTCGAGAGCAGCAGGTAGTGCTCTGGAAGCCCAGAGGGTGTTTCCATGCAGAATGTTATGATTTTCAAGGCTGAGATGCAGTGATGAATATGTTCAGCCGCATGGTTAAAGTACAAGCCAGATATTTAAGTAAAGGCTTCCCAGGCTAGGGCTGTGCAGGCAGGAAGGGCAATCACCATCCCTGTGAGGTGGCTCCCTCCTCGGCCGAGACAAGTGAAGGACCCAGAGCTGTGCCCCACTCTGTCTGCCTTTCAGCATCTAGCTCGGTCTGTGGACACGTGGGGACATCACTGGGATGGGGTCATGTGATCTGCAGGCCGAACCCAACAAACAGGAGACAGGGTGGTCTGAGGAAGATGGGGGAGGCTCCGTTTAGAGAATGGAGACTCAGCGTCTGTGGCTCAAGCAATGAGTGAATTGTTTATTTCCCTTAGAACGAGAAACAGCGAACCATGACCACCATAAAGATCAGAATGCCCTAGCTGTGCCCACTGGGCTGTGCTGTCCAATGCTGAACTACAAGGGCTTACCACCACCACACCCACTCATCCCCTGTATTCTACCTATTCCCTGGGCATTAGAGAGGCCTCAGAACTTACTTTGAGACCCCTTTACTCCTTAGGTACAGCCTTGAAGCTTTCTGAGGGTCCAGTTACCTTCTCTGAGGGTCCCAGCTAACATCTGACCCATGGCAGTAGAGCCCTAGGAACGCTGCCCCGACCCAGCCACCTGAATCAGCTAGGGTTCTTTATACAGAACAAAATGGGTGGAATAAATGTGTATCACCAAGAGATTTATCCGATCAGCAGACATGGCACGGGCTGGGGAGACCCATGGTGTCCGCATGTCCTGGTATATGCTCAGACCACGAGGCCTTAGCAGTCCCCATCGGATGCTGAAGGCCTGGAAGGTTCTTGGAGAGCTGCTGGTCTTTAGTCCATCCACACTAGAAGGCTGAAGAAACTGGGCTCTCACGTCAGTGAACGAGGGCAGGACAGCAAAGAAATGACACACTCCCCTGCCTGAGGTGAGGCTGCCAGGCAGCAGCTCCTCAGGCCCCTGTCTACCTGGGCTGCTGCAGAGAGAGCTACCACCTACTTGTGGGAGAGTCTCTTCTCGGTTAATCCTTCTGGGAATATCTCACATACCCACCCAAGGGCATGCCTTTTAGGTACTTCCAGATCAGGTTGATGAAGCTAACTATCCCAGCATGCCACACTGTTGGGCTTCACTCACTTGGGCTTCGATGTCACCTTGAGCACACAGGATGGGTTTGAACCTGCAGCATGAGCCATTCGTCCGTTCTGCCCTACCCCCTGCTCTCCAGGGGCTACCTGTTCCATCTCCCAAGTCCCATTCACTGTCTGTGTCTCAACCTCCTCTCCAGGAGCTCTTTTGGCAACAGGATGAGCTGCCCAGTTGGAATGAGATGGCAGAGGAAGCGCTGCTCCTGACTATGAGGGTCTTAGGCAAGAAAGTCAAGTGACCCAGATAATATGGCCCGGCAGCCCCTAGGAGGACACCCTGGTTCGGCATGCCATCTGTTTTTATTGGCCGGGGTTGTGGGTTGTTTTGTTATTTTGGCTTGAGTTGTTTTCTTTTGTGTTGTTGTTGCTGCTGCTGTTGTTGTCTGAAATCCAGTTTCATGTGTCCCTAGCTGTCCTTGAGCTCATTTGTAACCAAGGTGGCTTTCTATTTGACCCTTCATCCACCCCTTGAATGTTGGGATTTACAGGTACCTAGTGGATGTGGTATTGTGCCTCAAACTCAGGGTCTCATGTTTGCTAGACGAGCAATCAGGCAATGGAAAGCAACTTCGAGAGGAAAAGGTCTGTTTCTTCTTAAACTTCAGGGTTACTCTCCATCACTGAAGGAAGTCAGGGGAGGAACCTGAAGGCAGGAGCTGGCACAGAGGCCTTGGAGAGTTGCTGCTTACTAGCTTGTTCCTCAGAGCATATGCAGCCTGATTTCTTAGACTCCCAGGCCCACCTGCCCTGTCGAGGCTCCGCCCACCGTGAGCTGGTCCCTCCCACATCAATCACCAGTCAAGAAAATGCACCACAGGATTGGCCACAAACCGATCTGGTGAGGGTATTTTTTCAATTGAGGTTTCCTTTTCCAAAATGATTCTAGCTTGTGAAAGTTGACATAAAAACTAGCCCTCACATCAGCCCAGCGCCCTAAGAACTGGGAATGAGATGAGCTGAGCTGCGTGAGGGGGCAGGAAATTTACTACCGTGCAACCCCAATCCAGTAAATACAGACCTGGAAACAGGCCTGGCCCCTGGTCTCTCTCTAGAGTGTAAAAGATACATTCTGATTCCTACCAGGTGCTCCGTATATTTCTGCTATTATTTACAAACCTCACCGTGGGGCTCACTCTCCCTGCCCGCTGTGGCAGAACTCCGAGAATACAGTCAGCATCTCTCCCTCTACTAAAGGCTTGATAACCTCCTCTCTGGATCCCAACTCTGCCTCTCTGGTCCATCTGCCTACTTAGTTATGGCCCAGCAATGTAAAATATTTATTTTATTTGGTTACCTAATGTTATTAAAAACACAGCGTGTATTATTTCTCCTTAGCCCTGGGAGACATGGCGGCCCCGATGGTACTCTGCAGCAATAAGAGAGAGCGCTGCTCTCCGGGCCACACTTACTTTGTTTACCGCAGAATTTAGCCCAGGTGGAGGGGCAGGGAGGCTTCACCTCCTCCTGGGAAGATTTTTCATCAGATTGTAAAAACGTAAATTTAAGTCTGCAGCCGGGCCCTGGGGAGCTGGTGTTTTCTACTCATTCTGTAATGCCTCCACTGAGTCACCGAGCCCAGGGAATGGCTTGGCATCCAAGGTGACATCAGCAGCCCCATAGCTGGCCCCTCTGGATGAACCTGCCCGATGTCACCAGCATCCAGGCTGCATGCCACTCCACCCAGGAGCCACCATCCCATTTTCCTACTAATTCCTCCCCTTGTTAGAACAGAAAACAGACCACTGGAAGCAATAGCCAGGGGCTGAAATACTTGGCCTTATCGCCCCTTTGCTGACGACTGTGAGCTGCTGGGGTCATTGGTGTGGCTTAGGGAACAGTGAGAAAGTCAGGGCTTGACTTTTATCATGTGCCTGGGACTCACCGAGGAGATCCTCACAGAAATGTTGCTGATTTATCCTCCTCAGCTGTGAACCAGCCTCAGTTCTCATTCTTCCCAAGGGCTCTTGATCTAGCAAAAATCTTTCTGCCCTGACGTGCGTGTGAGGAGACAGGCCCCTGATCCTAAGCATCCCAGAAACTCCCACTATAACGGTGATATTGGAGAATCCCATCTTCCCAGAGCCCTGTGATTTTCTGGAGATCTGGGCAGGCTCTGTTTTCCATATTTTATCATGGAGGCTGTGTTATAGCCACTTTCCAGTAAAAGCCAGGGAACTTCTCTACAGATAGCGGTCCAGCTTGCTCTGCTGGGAGAGGGGTGTGGAATATAGATTTACAAGGATCGGAGAAGAATGTGGCCCGTGCCCTCTGTGCAGTGTGGCTTTATGGCACCTCACTCCTGGTGGGGTGGGTCATACATAGCCTGCCCTTTCCTCTCCCTTTCAGCCCAGTACATACGGGAAATTCTACCCAAGAGTCTTTTCTGAAGGATCAGGAATCCAGCAAAGAGGAGCAGAGGTGACAAGAAGAGGGAGAAAGAAAGACAGCATGGTGTCACAACTAAGAGATGACTTGCAGGCTGCCGAGCTGCTTAAGATACCACAGCTTGGGCATGGTCCCTCCCGGGATCCTGAACCTTGGCTCATCATTCCCAGGCAGCCTTAGTCTTTGGCATCTACTTTCTCAGGCCCTGGAGCAACTTCTGTGGGCACAGTGGTTGTTGTTTAAAAAATAAGACAGGATCTAGGGGAGACAACTCTATCGTGCCTGGTATACCAGCATGAGTGCCGGAGGGTCCATCCCAGCATTCACATAAAACACTGAGCAAGCGTGGTGCTGTCGGCTTGCAGCCCCAGCTCTGGGGCGGCTGCAAGCAGGCAGGCCCCTGAGGCTCAATGGTTAGTGCCTACACTATTTGGTGAGCCGCAGGTCCCAGGGAGAGGCCCTATCTCAATAAAACAAGGAACACCCAAAGTTGACCTTTGACTGCCACGCAACGGGCATGCCTACATGCACACACACAGAGCATGAACATACATACACATGCAGTTGCATAGCATAATCGTTAATGACCGAGACAGTTCTTCACTCCCTGGGACTTCATAGCAAGCCGGGAGGCTTCTGGCGGCTGCTCGTAGGTGCCAGCCACCCACCTCGGCATTCCTTGCCAAATTTATCAGAGCCAAACGGATTAGGAGCAAAATCATTATAATAAAAAATAAATATGTTGGGTGAAAAATGGATTATTAATTCAAGCTGTGCCCTGCATCCCAATAATAAATGACCCGGCACTGGGGGAAGCCGGCTGCTAAATTAGAACTAATGGGAGAAGGCGCGTGGGCCCCACCCGCCCGCCCGCTGGCCCGTGGGGGCCAAGTCCTCCCTGCTGTCCCCCAGCCGGTTACTCCTCATGTGACATCTCCCGCAATCCCAAACTGACAGCTCCTCACAACTGCCGAAAGAATCCAGCAGTAATTAAGCCGTTGCTGGACTGTAATTTCCTTGAGAAGTAAAAAATCCTCACACAAGAAAAGGTTACAGAGACCTTTTCCGTGTCAAAATTACCATGCCGCATGAATATTAATGCTCTTAATGAAGACAACCTTTTTTTTTCCCCCCTCTTCTTCCTTTCTTTCTTTCTTCAGGAAGGTTCTGGAGCAGGTGCCAAGGCAGGAATCTCACTCTGGGCTTCATGGTCTTAGAAGTCTGCACACGAGTCTTTCCCTCCAGTCACACCCCTTTCCTATCTGTCCCCAGCCCCCTGAGTGTCGGGACACGGCCCACGGTGAGGACAAGTCACCTGCTTCTCCTGGAAAGGTGCCAGGGTTGAGAGGAGGAAATATAAGCTGAGCTCCTGCAAACTCACCTGTGGCCCGCCCCCAGCCGCCCTCCCCGTGCTAGGAACACCACTGAGAGAAATACACCACGGGCATAGCGGCCCCTGCCCGGCCAGCTCTACCACCCCTGTTTCAGGGTACACCTTGAATGGAGGAGTCCGATCTCCTTCTGGGTCAGGGGTCACCAGCTTGTGTTGTCTGCCACAGCTCTCTGGAGAAAACACAGAGAGCCACGGGGGATATCAGCAGCCCTGTACCAGTGGGCATCGCTGGGGTCTGCATTTTTCTGCTCTGCTCATTCAGAGCACGGGTGAAGAGTATCTCACTGTCTCCAGGCTCTGGCTTTTCTCTCAGAAGAGTAAGACACTCCCCAAGCAGGTCCTCATACCTTGGGGAAGTTGACAGAGGGGCCGTGGGACTCATTAGGGGACCATTTTATATTGTGGGGGTGGGTGAGTGGGTGGGCGGGTGGGTGCATGCGTGTGCCGTAAGTCAGAGGACGATGCAGGAGTCCACTCCGCCTTTCCATCCAGTGGGTTCCTGGTGTTGAATTCAAGTCATCAGATTTGCTAGAGAAAGCCCGAATCACTGAGACATCCCTTTCTGTTGACAGACAGTGATGCGGTTTTGGTCTTAGGTTATAATCATTCATCCTTTACCCCCTTGTCTCATGAAAACCTGCAGAACAAAAACAGACATGCTGGTCATGTTCAGAGACACAGTCCCTGCACTGAGGAGCTCCGCAGCCTCCTTCCCATGGGTCAGGCCACGGAATGGGGAGCGGTGACTTATCAAAGCAAACTCGGGGATAACAGTCGTTCTTTCAGAAGTCAGCGTGCTGGCTGCGCCCATGGACGGGTCACATGACCTCCCCTTTAGCACCTGAGCATGTGCGCAGACCCTGTTGTGTCTGTGCCCACACTGGTGGAGAGGAGAGGCCCCGAGAAGCAGCTGCCACTGTGTGTCCCTCCCTGACCCCTGCGCCCGTAGGGGCCGTCACCTCTGTCCTCACTCCCCTTCCTGTATTAGCAATTAGTCATTTGTGACGTAATAAGGGCCATGGTTAACCAGTAATAATAAATCTGGCCATTTTGGTGAAGGCATACAAGACTGTGAGTGTAAAAGGTAAACGTGATATATAGCCATGGATGCTGATGTAATAGCTATTAGATTTATAACGCGCCCAAGAAGCATAATTTTACTGTAAAGAGCCATAGTTTACAATCTTATTATTGTTTATTACTGACGTCAGTGCAGGCCCATGGTAAGAATCAGATTGCTGCTAGAAATGAGATCAGCACGCAGGTTGTTCTGCCAGAAATGGCGCCTCTTCTGAACCCAGGGCAAACAGCCCAACCCAAAGGCCCAGGTGTGTGGTCTGCGCCTGCGCCAACCTATCCCACCTAGCAAATACTTATCCTGAGATCTGGGTGAATTCCCAGGTAGGAGATACCTGTGAGGTGCCACAGCAGAGCACAAGAGTGCAGCCCTACTGTGCGGCAGGACCTAGCTGCAGCTCTGATACTAGGAAAGGACGCTGGAGTGTGCCTGGCAAGGGCGCAGGATCGTGAGAGGCTGAGAGTTGTGATTGTCCTGTGTGGGTTTCACTTCTTGGCTACTAGAGAAGGATCCTGGCTCTTATAATTGTCTCTAAGAGTTCTTTTAAATCCACCTTTCTCAAAGATGCTTTCCATTTCCCCCGGGGGTGGGTGGGGGGTGGGGAAACAGAGCTATAGAATCTTGGGCCTCTAAGATCAGGGTATGCAAGTCAGAAAACCTAACCCACAGTGCCTGTTACAAGCTTCTGAAGGAAGACATGTGCACGTTTTATGACTGAAGGTTCTGCTGTTTAATGTCACCAGAACGAGCTGATAGAGCCACAAGCCTTATTAGGTAAATGATCTGAGTTTCAAGGGCTGAGCACCACGGGTGGGCTGGAGCCTCCTCAGTTGAGGGCCAAGCTCAGTGGTGATGGGAGGGAAGGAGGTCCGTCCCTGAAGTGGGGACGCATTTCTGTGTGTGAGCCACTGTGGACAGGCATTACTGTCTGCAGACACTAACTCCTACAGCTTGCCCAAATCTCCACGTTCCTCATTGTATCTGACACCTGTGTGGAATGAGTAAAAAAGATTAACAACGTATATCTCTAAATTATAAAGTGCTTCTTCTCCAGGCAGCCAGAGCAGGGTGGTTCTGAGCAGTAGGTTCCAGCGGGTGCATCTCTTCACTGATGTGGGAGCTGCTGGGTATCAGACAGACAGATGGACAGACAGACAGACAAGAAAGAGCTGCCGTTTGGCTGAAGCACTTTTCTGTAGTCTTGTGTCAGTGATCACCATCAGTGTTGGCTTTCTCATTGCTATGGAAACATACTTAGCAGAAATGACTTATGGGAGAAAGGCTTTATCTTGGCTCACTGTTTCGGGAGTGCAGTTTATGGCTGTGGCCCCATGTGCCTAGGCAAACACCACAGCAGTGGAATCACATGACAGAGGGAACAGCGACAGGAGGAGGCCAGGGACAAGGTATGGCTCCAGAGGATGTGCCTCAGAGACTCACTTCCTTCATCTAGAGCCCTCAAAAGAGCACCACCTTCCAGGAACAGTGCTCAGAGGGGAGGCTGTGATATTTAACTCTCAAGTTGCCACAAGATGGAGTCACCTGGGAAGTCAGAGGATGGTGAGAGACTTGGGAAACCCTCCCTGAATGTGGGTGCCTTCATTTCTTGGGCTGGGCTGAGAAGTGTGTAAGCGTAAACAACACAAGCTGATGGGGAAGGTGTGCATGTAAAACACAAGCCAATGGGGGAGGCCTGCGTGTAAAACACAAGTTGATGGGGGAGGCATGCGTGTAAAACAAGCTGGTGGGGGAGGCGTGCATGCATTTCTTTCCTCTTGACTGTAGATGTGTCCAAGATTTACTATTCATGAGCCCTACCCATATATACATGCTTTAAAATGGCATTTTTAATATCGAGGACCAGGTGACATTTGCACACCACTTGAGCTTTACTTCTGAGGTTTATGTATTGTCATACTCTAGAAGTGTGGCTTCCGGGCGCTCATTCTCAGCTACTGACTCATTTCTGGGCTGGATGCAGTTGTGAATTGCTGGCCTCCAGGAGTTTCAAGCTCCTCATAAAGGTTGCCATGGAATATTCTACTTTAAGTCATGCTAGGGCAGGCAGAACTTTTCAAAACGGTAAAGCTGAAAAACAATGCTCCTGTATATCCAACAGAAATGTAAATGTAATGTTGTAGAATATTTGACCACACTGTGAACCCTGAGATTGTGTTATTTACTGAAAAGAAAAAACCTGTTTCTAGTTGTGGTGTGGGCTCCATCCTTAGCACACACCTTCAATCCCTCTGGCTGGACTATAGACATGCCCTTAATCCCAAACAATGAAAGTTGAGTTAGTTTGTAGAAGGAGTCACCATGTTTGAAAGTGATGTCTAATTGAGTGACAAAGTGATTATGTCAGAGAAATATTTGACAGAATTGGATAACCCCAACTCTCATGAGAAGAGAGAGGAGTGGGAAGCTGTGGGCAGTGAATCGTGCCAGGAAACTTGGTAAGGTTGCGTGGGTTGGAAGCCCTGGAACCCAGAGAGGACAGTAGAGGATCCACCTGCTTCCTACCAATCCCCTGTCTAGTGACCACACTCCCTAACAGGTCAGAATGGAGTTCTCCATGCTAATGAGGTCATAACTAGATGTCCTGAGAGTTTAGCCAATAAGCTTCCCTTCCCAGAAATTCCTTCCTGCAAACTGTATTTAGTCTCTGGTCCACCCTGAGGAGATGATATGGATAGAGTATGTATCCATTTTCCACAGTGAACTATCAAGAAACAGGTTGGAACCAAGGACTGTCTCCCTCATCAAGAACCACCGGGAGAAGCATGGAGAAAGCCTTCATCTACAGAACTGCAACATCTAAGTCCCCGGCAAAAGGCCCTCCAAGATTTCAGACAATTGACACCAAGCTAAAGACAATCACAGATGAGTGAAGCCAGAGTTCCCCATCTCCCTGGACCAGGCTCCTCAGCCCACAGACCCAACTCCATTCCCAACTCCCTGTGACCCAGCTGAGACTGGATGTCCAGGGGTTTGGGACCTCCTGGCTCCTGGCTCCTCATTGTAGGCTGTGAACCCTTGACCCTCTGTTCCCTACTCCTCTGTGTGGTTTCCAGTGGCGACTGTACACCCGGGAACTTGGGAACCCCAGCATTGGCCTCAGCTCGCACTGTCTCTCACTCAGGCTGAGGCCCACATCCTAGGCTGCATTTTCCCACCGGCTGAACAGTGTGTCAGGTGCTTCCCAACAGCTGGTGTAGGGTAAATATAGTCTAGTGCCTAGCGTCTAGCATTTTGTCTGCCCAGAGGAGTTCCTACCCCCCAGCATCAAGGCTGAATGCAAAACCACAGGAAGCTACTTAAGAGAGCCGTGCAGAGAGGAGAGGGAGAAGACAGTTTTGCCCAGACAGTTGTACAGAGAGAGAGAACAAGCTAGACACGGGTGAAGACAGAAGGAGCCAGAGAATGAGAAGGAGCCAAAAGATTAGAACAGATTGCCACAGTATGAGGCCAAGCAGAGCAATTCAGGAGAGGCTGAGAGAGAAACCAGATTGAATCAGTCAGTTTGGAGAGGAGTTTGAGCCAGAACAGCTGAGTTGACCTGGTAGGCAGAGCTCAGAAAGAACAAGAAATGGTGAGCTTATTCAGCAGTAAGTCTTAGAGACGCTCTCTCTCTCTCTCTCTCTCTCTCTCTCTCTCTCTCTCTCTCTCTCTGTGTGTGTGTGTGTGTGTGTGTTCCAGGACTAGGACTAGGCCTAGGTTAGCCTAGGTTAGCAGACTGAATCAATAAGCCTCCTAGCCAACAATCCATCAAGTGAATAAAAGATACTTTTACATAGAAACATTGTTACTTCTGTGAGTCTGCACATTGAACCCAGGGATTTATTCCAACTATATAGCAACAGAATGGGCTGCCCACTCTGACCAAGTGAGTGACTCAGTGTCTTTCTATGAGGCCCAAGGCTGGAGTTGAATTCTAAGCTGCTCCCAGGTCATAGGTGGGCGTTCTGCTCAGGACAGGGTGGACAGCCATATCTCTCAGTATACAACTCATAGCCTTTGTTCTCTCACTGTGTATAGACTATAAGCCTAGAGGGTGTCCCCGCTGTTCTTCTTCAAGGCTGCTGGCACTCTGTCCTTCCTCCTCAGGCAGTCAGGACACGGGTACCCTCCACATGTCCACTCTTACCAGACTGTGAGCCCCAAGATGGGCTCTGGAAGCACACCCATACTTGCCATCAGTGCTTTGCGGTGCACAGCAGACAGCCAGTGCCTGCATGCCACCTGGCACTTGGCATCCTCTGTACCATGCGGGGACAAGCAGTAAGCTGCTGCTCTTCCCCATAGGATAAGGAACAGGAGGACACTCCCTGTAATGGCATAGGCACAGAATAGGTCATTTGCTCTGTGTCCCTGGGCTTAATATCTGCCTGTGACAACACTGGAGTTTCATCCCAACATCTGAGTAAGGGGGAAGAGAGAAGTTGGGGAGGGAAAGGAAAAGAGCGGTGGGAGGGGGGGGAGCTTGCGCACATGTGGTTTTGTGACTTGTTTATTTCACCAGCAGTGCGGACTTCACCCATAGATGTATTGGGGAATTCTTCTGATACCCTGTCTGGTATTTTCTTACCTGAATTCAGAATTCTAGCTTCCTGGACTTGGACCTTAAAGACTTCAGGGAGCCTCACCTGTACCTGTCCTCAAATGTAACACGTATCACTCTTAGCCATGCTGTTCCTGGCATCCTACTGCTTCCTGACAGCCTTTCTCTATTTTTTATTTTATCATTCATTCTTATTATGTGTGTGTATGTGTGTGTGCATGTCTATGTATGTGTCTGGTGCACACATAGACCTCCTAAGCTTCTTCCTGATTTTATTTATTTGAGTTTAAATAATATTTTATTTATCATGAAAATTTTGTACATGTATTTATACAGTATATTTTGGTCTTATCTGTGTACCCCCCCCCCAGCTCTCTCCACCTTGCCTACATCCCAAATTCATGTCCTCTTTTTCTGTCATTAATTATCCTGAGTTTGATTAGTGGTGTTCACGTTCACATAGCTATTGGGCCATCTACTGGGGCATGGGCAACCTACTAGCTGACCAGTGACTCTTGCTCTCTCAGCAGCCACAAACTGCCGATATGTCCCTGTCAAGGATATTCAGTAGGTCTCAGTTCTTGTCCTGGAATGTGACATGGCTGGCTGGGCATCTCATGCAGGTCTAGGAACTTCTGAATAAAGCAAACGAGGGGTTGCATATAATGCCTGTGAAAGTATCCCCAAATCTGAAGGACTAGGCCCACGAGCCCATGGGCCTGCACTCATGATTGCTGATGTCTTGAAATGCTCTTTGAGGCCCTGGGCCCATCAACTCAGGATCACTCAGGTGAGAAGGGTACCCCCTAAACTTTGCTGACAGTCTCTCCTCTAAGCAGTTTGCGGCCTGCCTCTGAGGTCTGTGATAGGCATGGTGTAATGGTGCAAGGGCATGGCAGCACTCTGATGCTCACTGTATCGCACAGCAGCTGAGCAGCGACTGGAAAGACACAGGAAGGGCCAGGAACACAGTGGCTCTTTCTAGGGTGCAGCCCCAGTGGCCAGCCTCCTCCAACTAAACCTCACATCCTACTTTGTAACCACCATCTAATAATGCCATAATATTTGTAATCTATCAAGGGGTTAATCCATGGAGCAGTCAGCACCCTCACAGTACGGTCATCTCTCCAGGACAGCCTGGAGACCAAGCCTTCAGCACACACAGCTGTATGAGACATTGCATAGCACACACTTTGTTTGATATTATCCCCCCTCTGGGCCCTTCTGATTTATCTTCTGAGCATCCCCGCCTCTCTCTGTGTGTCCATCTGTCTGCATCCCCCAACTCGAGTGCGCATGTGTTCATCTGTCAGTCAGTCTGTCTGTCTTCCACCAGCTTTCTCCCCATCACTCTCCCCCAGGCTCTTTGCTTCCAAATTACAAGCAGAGAATTTAAATTTTTACACCAAGCAAGCACACTCCTCTGGTTGCTTTAAGATCAGATGAGTTCTGGAAAGAAACAATGTCTCTCAAATGTGAACTTTCCATACTTTATCTCCTCTCCCCCTTCCCTAGTCACTCTGTGCTGACATTCACTCGAAACAAAGATGCTCTTCTACCAATAGGGACTTTAAGATAGGGACTAGAAGGCCCTGAAAAACTTGGTGCCATTTGAGGATTCTAGGGGGGGGGGGTGCATACTGGACATTTGAAGGAGAGAGCTCATGATGGGAAGTCTAAAAGCTGCCAGCTGTAGGAGGACCCTTTCCTCAGGTTTGCCTAAAGTTCCTGGCATGGTGAGGTTGCTAGAGGTCCAACTTTGGAAGATGCAGTCAAGTTACTACAGCCTAGAAAATAAAAAGATAGATTATATAAATAGGGCTAAATCCTATCAGCCCAGGTCAAAGTCATGAAATGACAAAGCCAACATTGCAACATCGTTGCATAAAATGACAAAGCCAACATTGCAAACTTGTGCTGGGATGCTTATTTTGTGAATGCCATTGCACTTCGTTATTGCCTTCACAGCATCCTCTGTGATGAGTCCTTAAGAGACTGAAATAATAAACAAATATAAGCCAGCCAGATGAGCACTATCTTGGGTTTATCCATTGACACAGATCCGGGCCACTCAATAAAAAGGTTCAGTAGTTTATTGTCTGGCAGTAACTGGAAAGTTCATTACTTCCTTCAGGAGTTGTATCTGCCTTGGGTGCACAGATCTGCAATTCTGTACACTGCAAGCTAGCCTGGTGGTTTACAAAGAGAACTGGAGAATGACAAAAAGATTTTTAAATACCAGCATAAAGCGAGGAGTCTCCTGCAGGGATCTGGCCTCCAGAGGACAGACAGTAGAGGGACAGCACCAGAGAGCCTGGCTGTTCCCGAAGACGGAAGGCAGAGCTTCCACTGTGTGGCACAACCAGACTCTATGATTTCCCGAGGAAGATGCTTTCTACCCTGCCCGGAATGCTGCTGTCCTTGTGCTAAAGCGGAAAAGACTTGGGAGCTGATAGCAGCACACACGTTCTCTGTCCCCTTGCATTCCAGGGTCTGATGTGAGTTGCTAGGGACACTATCCAGAGACAGAAGGTTCCTCCTCCTAGGTGTTGACATAACTGATCCTCACATGGCCTGCTTTCCAGATGCTTGCACCACTGTCGCCATGATCCAGAAGAGCTGCCAGGGAACAGGTTCACCCTAAGAGATGCCCTGCAGGATTTGCTCCCTGGGCCTGCCTCGCTAGCAGTCTCCAGGTCAGCCTTTTTACTTCTTACATGATGCTCGATGCTCTCCCAGGTGGTTCACGTTACATTTGGTAGAGAAATGACCATAAAAAGCCTGCTCTGGTTTGGTCATTCTGAGATGGCCACCAGGGAGCCACAAAAGCCTCGTGGAACTTGGACTGTGATCCAAGACTGGGCATAAATCACCTCACATGTCGGGCAGGGAGAGACGGAATCCACGGTCATGGAGCCAGGCCACGGCTACAGTCTCTGCTCTATGCAGCAGTCAGTAAAGCACTGCCTTTTTCCTAGCCTACCCTAGCACACCAGGAAGATGTTTTCTGATGCTGCTGGCCAGGGCTGGTATCTCCTCTCAGCCATAAGGAGCTTAACACCAGGTAGACAGTGAGCAGGAAGGTGTTTTGAAATCAGGACTTAGACTTCTGGCTTAGGTCTTGCAAAAAACGGCTTGCTGAGCCATTGGGATTGCAGGGGGTGGCTTTGAGCTGAGACCTATCAAAGCCTACAGAACCAAGGAGACAGCCTCTGGCAGATACAGAAGCCTGGGCCAAGGGCAGACCTGGGAGCCTCCCTCCCATCCCATACAGGCAGAGTCTGTTCCCCCCAGCCCTCTGGTGGGAACACTTCCAATTTACTCCAGGGGTGCCTGTGATCAGCTCACGTCTCTGACGTGATATACAGAACGGCTTATGAGTTCTTTCTTGGCTATTTAACCACCATTGCATCTAAGTGGAGTCTTAGTTGTGGTCACCTTGCTAAAGATAAATGGCCTTCTAAGACAACGGTTCTCAAACTGTGGGCCATGACCCCTTTGGGGTCAAATGACCCTTCATGGGGGATCACCCAAGACCATCAGAAAACATCGATATTTACATCACGATTCATAACAGTAAGCAAATTACAGGTATGAAGGAGCAATGGAGATAACTGTATGGTTAGCAAGTCACCACAACATGAGTTATTAAAGGGTCATGCCATTAGGAAAGTTCAGAACCACTGATCTAAGATTGGGAATGGCCCTCAAGCAGTCACCAGGCTTGCTTCTTGTCGACTCCCTTCTTGTCGAACCTTCTTATTCAACGGCAGGCTGGGAATGGCAATATATGTGTGGGTCAAGGATACTGTTGTGTGGAATGTTTAAGATTCATTAGTGGCCTCCCCATTGACTGCCACACATCAACCTGGTGACAATATCTGACCTTCACTAAGAGCCCAGGGTTTGTGGGCAGAGACATCCCTGGTCATTCAGTCACCTATCTTACTGGAGCATGACTTGGCCTCAGTTATCCTAGGGTTCCCTGAGACAGGAAGACAGCTCCCCCACAGAGCCAAACCACTAGGCCTATGGACAGAGGAACTTCCCAGTCAAGGCCAGAGCCACCATCCCCTCAGGGACCTCAGCACTCCAGGTCTTCCCTGCAGCTTGCATGTGATCACATCTTCATTAGGCCTGACTGTCACATAGACTCCAGATCCAGCAGGTGACAGCTTGTCCATGACAGACAGGGCCCCTTTGCTAGTACAAAGCAGTCAGTCTGTGACCTTTGTAAGGCGAAGGAGTCCCTTCCCGCACAGCATGTCTTTCCTTCTTCTTGGACTGTGCACTCAATACCTAGAGTATACTCCTCCCCTTGACAGGATGTTAGCACTTCAGGGGAAATCCCAGACTCCTGGAAAACCAGCAGCTCTGACACTGCCAGGGTAGAGCCCTGCAAGCACTGGAGATCTGGTCAGCCCAGGGGGGGGGGGGCTCCCACTGCAGATTTAACAAGTTGCCCGCCTTTTGGGCTAACCCAGAAACTCTCTTCTCTCTCTCCCCGCCTCCCTTTCTGTCTCTGCTTGTCTCTCTCTGCTTCGGTCTCTCTGTCTCTGTCTCTCTGTCTCTCTGTCTCTCTGTCTCCCTGTCTCTCTCTGTCACACACACACACACACACACACACACACACACACACACACACACACACGAAGGAGTCCTATGTCATGACTGTTAACCAAAATGCACCATTGTCATGCTGGTTAATGCCAAATGATAGCAAAAATCCACTGAATGTACCTTTGCAGGATTCCGTTGAGCACACTGGAAGGTCCTAGAGGAACAACAGATAGGGAGGGCACTGGGGTCGTGGACACCTCTGTCTAATGCCATCATTGGGGTCTGACCAAGCAAAGCCTGTAAGTGTTCACCTAAGAGTTGTGCATCAAACACAATTACACAGGGAGGTAAAAGGAGATGCTTAGGCCCTGGGTGTGTATGGTGCTTCTACAAGGAAATGTGGGTGTCTGTCTTCGTAATGTCTGGTAACTCATCTGAACTCCTCCTAAGTCAAAGGGAAGTGTGGATTATTTTAGTCTATGCAGCAGAGTGCCACAAAGCTGGGCAGCAGTGTCTTACACTGCTTGTACTGCAGTTATCACAACCCCGCACACAATACTGGCGTAATGAGGCTGTGCTCCATGCTGGATGAGGCTCCTGTGCTTGCACAGAAGCAGTTTTTCCAGCTAAAACAGTAAGAAATGACACAGTGAAGGAGATTGGTCATTTCAAGTCCTGTAATGGAAACAGTTCTTAGAGGTTAGCTCCACACTCTGCCTACAGAGACACAAAGTACCATGACACGAGGGGCCAAGTGTTAAGTAATAGAGCCAACTGGAGAAGACCCTCAGACAGTTTCATGTTCTGAGACCTGGGAGGAGGGATTCCCCACCCAGAGCCCTTCCCTGAAATGACACCCTGGAAATTCATTCAAATGTAGGATGAGAGACGCTATCGGGAAAAGTATGTTTTTCCAACATTTTCAGCTCTGATATGTATATGTATGCGTGCATATGTGAGTGTGCATGTGTATGCATGTAACTTTGTGTGAAAGCACATGTTCATGTGTGTGGAGGTTCTTTATAGACTCATGTATGTTTGTGTGCACATTTGTGCATGTACATGTACATGCATATGCATGTATGTATGCATGAATATGGGTGGGTACATGCATACACAATATACCAGATACACAGGCACACCCATGAATACACTCAGGCAAAACCACACAGGCACAAACACACGCACACGCACATGCACACACTCACACACAAACACACATGCAGTCCCACATGCACTCGCACAGGCACACACATGTGCACACAGTCACGCACACACAGCACAGCTGTTGCTCTGTTGAGGGCTACTCTTCAGAGGCTCCCTGGTGCTCCTCTTTAGGGCTTTGAGATGCTGTTCCTGGAGAAGACATCTCCAGAGCTGACCCCATGGACCTCTGTGTGGCCTCAGGAACACCCTGGACCCATTTGGGTGATGATAGGGACACACAGTTAACCTGAAACTCAGTGAGAACAAGAAAAAAACGGCTCAAACAGTAAGATGATGATAGATTTCCAATCATCATCTTTTCCTTGTATTTTTGAATGAGCATTAAAATTCATCTCTGGGAACTGTTGAACAGCAAATGAACAAAACCCCACAATGGTCTCAATCCTTCTCCTTAACATATGCGCCAGAGGGTGCTGTGCTCCGGGCCTGACCGGGAATAGTAACTGTTCCAAAACACATTCAGGGTTCGTTTTCACAAAAAAGGAAAAATGCCTTTCTGTAGAATTCTGCTTCCCTCTAGAAGAAAAAACATGATACTGTTTTAAGCTACAACAGTCAGGGGAAAGCATGTGAAATATGGGGATGTAGTGCTTTTACCAACTGTCTAAATAAAGGGCTAGTGAGTCACCATGGAAAACACAAAGTCTTTATTTTAAGAGCAGCAGTTCTGAGTTCTCTCTCTCTCTCTCTCTCTCTCTCTCTCTCTCTCTCTCTCTCTCTCTCTCCTTCCTTCTCTTTGTCCTTTCTTCTTCCTCCCTCCTCCCCCTCCTCCTCCCCTTTCTCCTCTACCTCTTCTTCTTTATGTACAAAGCCTTCCTTAGGTTTGCAACTTAATATTGCCCATCTGCTAGATACGTCCTGGTCCAAATTTTCAGCAAATCTGAAATTCCATTTGTTTTCAAAAATAATGTGCTTTACAGATCTGTGAGTTTGACCGTAGTGCCAGAGATCAGAAACAGGGCAGTCCACCCTGAAAGTCCAACTGCCTGTACTCGGAGGGTCCCTGTGCTGAAGGCCCCAATGCTGGAGTTGGCCACCATCCAGTAGCAGACACCAAAGGGCTGTGCAAGAAGGCCCTGTCCTGAGGCCTCACCCTGCTCCCCAAGGCCCATAGGAGGAACCTGGGTCTGGTCACTTCGGGGTGACCTTGTTCACTGGTGGAATCCCAGCAAGCTGGCTGCTCCCAGGATCCTCCGGGTACAGCTGTTGACGCAGGATGAACACCTCACAGTCTTAGGTTGGCTCTGAACACCTTTGTTGGTTAGTACAGGAGACCCTGGGCTTTCCTTCCAGTATGTTACCCCCACTGGTTTCAGTCAAAATGACACTGCCTTGTTATACTGCGTTACACCTCCTTTGGTTTTGTTTTATGAGTTAGAAATGATTGTCTCAACTTGAGAAATTATATGCAGGTACAAGCTGCAAAGGCTCACACTGTTTAGCTGTCTTCTCACTTGTCTTTCCATACTGAGGTTGTTTATTAGTGAACTCATTCACTTTGGTAAACATGCACATTTCTAACTGCATCTATAAAAGTATTTAATGTGTTTCTCAAAGCAAGGCATCTTACAGTCATGGTAATTGCAGTTTTATTAGACCTTTAAATGAGAACCGGCCACTTATGAAGTCCTGATATGGTGAGCTGATTAGACAAGTTAAACATAAAGACAGAGTTTATGAGGTCTGCATACTGTTTGCACACTCACACCAGGCGCAGTGGAGGGAGGGGGCTACAAACCGTGGGCACGTTAACACCAGGCACAGTAGAAAGATGAAATCCTATGAGACACACACCTTTATGCCACTTACAGGTTGCAAGTAACAAAAGGAGAAAAAAAATCCCTAAGTCTCCCACTGTGAGTTACAGTATAACTCAGGACTGCCTTTGTTCTGCTGCTATGATGAATTTGATTCATTTTTATTGTGAGAATGACACACACAAAGCACACAGTGGAATACTCCTATTACACACTTGTGAACCACTCACATCACACACACAGTGGACCACTCCCAACACACACACACACACACACACACACACACACACACACACACNACACACACACACACACACACACACACACACACACACACACACACTGGACCACTCCCATCACACACATAGTGAACTACTCCCATCACACACACACACACACACACACACACACACACACACACACACACACAGTGGACCACTGACCTCACACACTTGTTTGCATCCAATGCACAGCCAGACTCTCAGAAGCCAGACCCAGCAAGTCCTGGGGATTTTATTTCTCTCCACGGTGACCTCCTTGTGCTCCATGCCTCTGTACTGGACCATCACCTCTGTCCTTCCCAAGCAGTGTAGAGTACCCATGCTTCAGTCCCATCCGCTAGCAGTGGGTGCATGGCTGGGCACCCTTCTATTGCACTGACAGCCCAGTGTATATGAACAACTCACACACTCATTTTTACATACCTTCTACCCATTTAAATGAGATGGAGACATTCACTTTTTTACAATTTTTGTTTGCTTGTTTTTGCCACAGAAAAGTTAATTTTCTTCCTTGTATTCCTTGTGGGTAGTGGCAGATTCTGGAAAGCGTGGAGCCTGAGATCATGTGAGACCCGTGTGCCTGTGTGCTGCTTATCTCAAACTGGTCTGACCTGAGGTCACCAGTGTGTCTGAGGTCAGTGTCTTCACCTCCGTGACAGGGCCCACCTAGGGACTGCCCCCTATGGAACTGTTAGATGCCTCCCTCCCCTAAAGGATGCCTTTCAAGGCCTTTGATTCAGAATCCCATTTTCTCCTGGTCTCCCCCCGCCCCAATCAATGCAAGAGGTGGTAGTGTCACTTCCAAGTCCTCAATCTATTGTCAGCTACACTAGACCCTGAATGTGCCCCAAACAAAATGTGTAATGCATGTGTGTGTACTTGTGTGTGTGTGCATGAGTATGTGTGTGTATGAGTGGTGTATGCGTAAGTGTCCGTGAGTGAAGGTATACTGTATATATGAAAATACTATGCATATATGTGAATGTATATGCATAAGTGTGTCTGTGAGAATATTTGTGTGTGTTTGTCTGCTTTGAGGGTGTTGCTTGCAATTCTGTGAATGTAAATGTATGTGAGTGTTGTATGAACATGTGTCTGTACATGTTTCTGACAGTGTCTGAGGGTATACTGTATGGACCTCTATGTGTTCAGTGTACTGTATGAGTATAAATTGGTGTACCTATTATTCTCTCAAGAATGCCCCTCCCTGTATGTCTTTGTGTATTTTCTTGTGTGTGTTCTTGGCAAGGCAGGCAGAGGTGTGACACCACACCTTGCACTCCACTAAGGATACAGTTGTTCTTCATGGCGAACACCTATGAACACAGTAGCCCACGCCTGTGATCTCAAGTGCTCAGGAGGCTGAGGGGCGAAGATACCAAGTTCACACCCTGCCTGGATGACAGAGCTAGTGTAAATGTACTGTGGACAACCAACTAACGGAGACCCTACAGAGCAGCTGAGAGCTAGGATCGCTATGTTGCTTTCGCAGGCAAGCGAGGCTCTGGCCTCCAGCCAAGCTTCAATGCTACCCAAAGCAAACTAGTGTGTGTTAGAAAAAGGCTCCTTAGCAGGCTCTGGGCCGCTTTCTTCAAAGCTTGTGTTCCGGGACTGGAGAGTAGTGTTTATACCGAAGACCCAGGCTTGGTTCCTAGTACCCACATTTGTCAGCCTACAACTGCCTGCAGCTCTAACTTCAGGGGTTCAATGCCTTCATTTGGTTACCCCTCCCCTATGTGTAATCTTCATGAGATTTTGGCACTTAATTGCCACCCAGTATGTATCCCGAAACTCTTTTGACCCCCGAGGAGAGTCTCAAGGCGATGGGACTCACGGAAGCAGTCTATCCACCCATGGTTTCCTCACTGCATCTCCAATGCCTCGATCTTCCTGACTGGGCAGAACTGCCTGGCCCCTTCCTCTATAGACTGCATCCAGAGTGCTGTGGCTACACAGTGTGGGCTCCACTCAGACCTAGGTTCAGATGGCCGCCACCTCCAGCCTCTGCAAGACCTCAAAGGGATACCCAAAACCCAGAGAGTCCCAACACGTCCAGCATTCAAGGCAGTGCAGAGAGGCCCAGATGTGCTCAGCCATACTGTGGTTGCGGCATGATGCACATCCCGTCAGGCCTCAACTCAAGTCACAGGAGCTTATCTGAGACTCTCAGACAGGGAGTCCTAGTGGGAAGGTGGGAGTGGACTCCGTAAGGGAATCTCAAGAGCCAAGGCAAGATGAATCTCTTGGAAGTGAGGGGGAAGGGTGGGGCTGAGGGGGATGTAAGGTCCTGAGAAGGCCGACTTCACAGGAGTGCTAGCATGCACCCGTGGAGTTCAAGGCTTCATTTGGCTGTGGCCCCCATCCCTCAATGGGACATGAGTGTGTGTGTGTGTGTGTGTGTGTGTATGTATACTGTGTCTAGGCATTGCAGGTGATTTTAGCTGTGATTAGCATCTAAATTAAGCTAAGTGGGTGCTTCTCCATAGAGACAGGCTTATTCCACATAGGTAACTAAGTATTCCATGTGCCCCCTCCTGGGGCTCCGGCTGCTGTTCCAGAGGCTAACCTTGGCAGTCACAAATGCCAATCCCTTAAATGTACCCATAAATGTTCTCAAAATAAGATGTCTTTTATGACTTTGGAAGACCTGAACTAATGCACCAAATCAAATCAGAAAACTTCTATTTAGTTTACAGGCACTGATTCCAAAGAGAGACCCCCATGGATTTGCCTGGTGTCTGGAGTGGTCAGTGACAGGGGACATTTGCTTTTCACACCTTACCTTTCATGTTGCCTTCTGGCTCCAAGCTGTTAAGAAAAGAAACACTTCTAAAAAGCTAATGCACACACGTGTGTGTGCATGGACGGGGCATGCTCCTGAATTCAGATTGAAAAAAATTTTTTTTCTGATACAAGTTAAGCTCGAAGAAGGAATGCACGCGGCTGCCATGTCTGAAAGTATGGTATTAATAATTAAGCCATGCGATCATTACCTCAGGATATTATTTCTTAAATATCTCTTGCAAAGGCAATATGATTACATATGAATGATATCAATTTTCTACCAACAAAAAAAATCTGCAGAAATAGGAATTGAATTACACTGTCCAATTTGCTGTAAAGTTCACTGTATGTGAAGAAATTAATCAAAGCCTACCACCACCCATTTTTATGGGGACATAAAATGATGTGAACTTCCATTTTTAATAAAGATGCATAGTACTTTTATGAAGACTGACTAATAACACTATAATGAGCTGAAAAGCTACTGATACACTAAGAATGAAAATTCTGAGGCGTGTGTTTACAGAGACGTTCTGTGTGGGGCGATATCCCCCTGAATCTGTCTGAAATCATTACACAACAGAGGCGTGCAGGGCAAGCTCAGGATGAGCGAGCGTGGTGCAGATTTATCTTCAGGATGTGGGAAGGCTCACAGAACATATGTGTTTGGAGACTAGTGTTCATGCTTCATCAACCCCAACATGAGAGTGGCCACCTGGGAAAGCTGGGCTCCCTCCTTCTCATCCTCTCTCCCTAACCTCTTCACCCTTCAGAGCAGAAACAACCCGCCAGGAATTTTTCATAAAGCAGTGTCTTGGAACAGGAACTCCTAAGGGACAAAGGGAATGTGAAGTTATAGCTGGTGGAGGACCAGCTCCAGGTGAGACGCTTGGTCTTTGTCCTTATTCCCAGAACTTGGGTAGGACACACACATACACACACACACACACACACACACACACAACACACACACACACACACACACACACACACTATCTTGTGACTATGCCTTTGCTTTGTTCTGCTATGACAACACCAAAGATTGTATAATTTATAAGGAAAAAAATGACTTCTTATAGCTCTGAAGGCTGGGAAATCTAAGGTCAAAGTGTCTTCAGGTCTCTACCCAGGGAAGGCTGCTTCCTTCTTACAAGATGGCTCCACAGAGGAAGCACCCTCTGGAGGAAGGAAGCTGTATCCTCCCATGGTGGAAGACAGGGAGCAAAGGACCAAACTCCTGGTCCCAGGCTCCTTGTCCACAAGAACAATCCATCCATGAACAAGATCCACCCTCCACACCACTGGGAGCTGAGTTTCTGATATGTACCTTTGAGGATTGTTCAGATCATGGCTAGTGGTCACGCAGATATTTCTATGAACCGCGCAGAGCACACCGCTTAGAAACTTTGGGCAGATAGAGACCACTTCCCTTGCTTTCCCACTAGTTTTGAGGTGTCGTTAAGCTCAAAACGCCATGAAATCCATCATCTCCATGAGTTTTCGGTTCACTTGAGGAAGATTGCCTTACACCGAGGACTCTATATATGGAGCTCACAGAATCACCTGGGAATACCACTAAAGGAGTGCAAATAGTCCCCCAGGCCCTGCACATGTGTGTATGCATGCGTGTGTGTGTGTGTGTGTGTGTATGTGTGTGTGTGTGTGTGTGATGTATACTATGTGTCTTGTGTTTGTGTCTGTGTATGCATGTATATGAAAGTGTGCACGCATGTGTACACAAGTGTTCGGGAAAGCTAGAGGTTGATACTGGGTGTCTTTGAGTCTCTCTTGAACCTGGCGTTCACTGATTTAACTGATCTAAGAGGCTAGTAACTCCAAGGACCCCCGTCTCTGTCTTCTCAGTACTGAGGTTGCAGGTACCTGCCCACCACGGTTTTCCTCGCCTGGGTGTGGAGTTAGAACTCATGACCTCATATTTGCAAAGCACACATTTTACTGACTGCACCATCTCCCCAGCCATTGAAATAGTTATTTCTTAATGTGTATGTAGACACATACTGTCATATGTATATATATATGTATATATGTATATATTAACATAGAATAATATATGACATACATGATATATGCCTTAAAGTATATTGCCGTTTTCTGAATAAAAATTAATCCATGTTCACAAAAAGTTGGAAATATAAAAACTATGTAAAAACCCAACCACCCAAGATTCTCTCTTTCAGAAAGCACACACAGCATTTTGATGTTTCTTGGTCACACCCACCCCCTCATTTGTGCATGAGAAAACACACACACACACACACACACACACACACACACACACACAGAGAGAGAGAGAGAGAGAGAGAGATATTATTATCTGATGCCCTCACCTATTTATCACCTTTTAAATTTAATTTTAAATGGCTAACTCATATTCATGGTTCAAAACCTAGAGAGCAGAAAGTGGTTTTGTCCCTAACGTTTTGGTATAAGAATTTTCCAGGCCGTTAACATTTCATAAATGTGTTTTTTAATGGCTCCAACATGTAGCTGGTGAGGATGCACCTGATTCGCTCCATCAGTCTCTGTGCACAGGAACTCAGGTGGCTTCCAGGTCTTCATATTTGTGACAACTTATACCAAGAATACCACGTGAGCACCTGTCCTCCTGTCCTATCTGGATATCATCTGTCCTTCTGTCCTATCTGGGCATGCTCCTGGTGATGTGGCTGCTGCCTTAGCCTCCAGCCCTGAACCCTAAGGGTCTCCCTGGTCCCAGGGCCCTGGCATGTTCTGGTTCCCATTACCACTTCATTAGCTATCACTAGATGGTCTGTAGTGGGTTTGCCAGCTTTCATCCTGGGGATGGATTAGCAGCCACACTTGTGAAATCCCTGCGCCAAGTGGGATTCTGATCATCTGACCTCACCCTGTGCTAGATTGAGGAGAGGGAGTTCCAGGGAAACGGAGGGACTTCCCGGAGTGTGCATCACTAGTGAGCCATGGTAGAGCAGGAGGACTGACCAGGTCACCGTGGGCCCGCCTGCTGAGTTCTACTACCCAGGATTTTGCACTTTTCCTTGTCTTTGTTCCCTTCCTTTCCAGACCTGCTGCCTTCACTTCTCTGCACCCATCCTAGCTCCACTTATCCCAAGCCTTCCATTCTGCTTTTCCCAGTGTGTCCCCTGCATCTGCCTCTCTCAACTCTCCTCTCTGTTTCTGAGTCTCTGACTTTCTTTGTCACAGTCTTCTTGACTCTGCCCTTCCTCTCAATGCAGTTTCTCTTTCTTGTGCCAGAAGCTTCCTCTGCCTGATTTGTGGTCCACACCAGCCCTACCTGCTAAAGCGCTCCTCATTCTTCACCTTCAAGTCTCTGCTAAAATGTCTCACCCTCTGGGAAATCTTCCCTAACCTTTCCACACAGAGGGGTAGGCTGTCTCCGCTGGGCCCGGAGGCTCAGGTTGGAGGTCTGTTACTGCCCAGTGGGTGTTTCATACCTCGCTTTCTGTGCTGGATGAATCCAGGGACAGAGGATGGCAGGTGACAGGCATTGGTGTGAGTTGGCCAGAGGGCACTCTCATGAAGGTGGCTTCAAGGCCAATGTGTCACAAGTGTTCAGGAGCTGAGGCGTTGGCACAATAGGAAGGGATGCCTCATTGAGGTTGTACTCTGACACACACACTCATGTGCACACTCAGGAGCACCTAAACACATACATGCACTCACAGGTGCATGTAAACACATATACTTACGGTCGATGTAGACACACAGGCACACATACATACACGAAACACATATACACATGTACTTATAGGTGCATATAAACACACATGTTTACATGCTCACACAGGTGTATGGAAACACAGATGCACACACAGGTGCATGGAAACACACACTCACATGCACACACAGATACAATGAAACACACTCACTTGCAGACACAGGTACATGGAAATACACACATTCACATGCACACACACAGGTGCATAGAAACACACACATACATGCACACAGGTGTATGTAAACACACACATGCTCACTCACATGCCACACACAGGTATGTGTGTAAACACACACGTGTACACACAGAGTTTTCCATCAGTGATGGGAATTCCCTAACTGCAGCATCTGAAACATCCTGTGTCTAGAAGCCAGACTTCCTTACACTCTATTTTCCCAGTGCTATGGGAACTTTGGCCTCACAAACTTCTTGGCAATGGGAAATGTACTTGAAATTGGGGTTTCCCAGGATTGCGGATGCTCCAAGCCGAAATGCTCCATTGCTCTCCCGGTACATGTCACCTAGCAGTAAATGGCCACTCTGATTGCTTGTGACCCTCCTGAGCCATCTGCACTGGGGCTATCCTATAGGACACACGTGGATCCTTCTGTTCATGCTGTACCCTGATGTCTCTTCTGTGGCCTTGTGGAACACACCTGCTACTCTGTGGCCCTCAGCGTGGGGAGGTCCACACGAAACTTGACTCTTCCCTCTTCCCCGAGTTCTCGCCCCGCCAAGTGGTCCAGGTCCTGCTCTTCCTAGACCTCACAGTGTGAGGCTTACACAGGTGGTCTGATGGGCCAGTGAGTTGATGGGTGTCCGCTTGGCTTCCTGGGGTGTAGCACAGAGGACGGCCCTCAGCTAAGCCAGCCAGCCAGACAATGCACCCAGTTCAACCACCACATTTCTAGAGGCACTGGGATTTTCCACAAGTCTGCATTGCTTCCGTAATATTAATTTTTGAAGTAAAATCTTTCTTTTAAATGATGGACTAAAAATCAGGCTTTAGATGACCTGTCAGCCATGACCCATTCTTTTTTTTTTTTTAAATCACTTTAATTCCTAAGCCTGTGCACCCACAAGCCACTCAATTTCTTCCCACACAGGAGACAATGGGTTTAAAAGCTAACTGCCGTGCTGTAAGTGATTTAAATTAATGATTGATTCTCTTAAAGACAGTGTGGGATCTATCACTGGCATGATAAGCGGCCCAGAGTCCTCTATCTGCATAGAACTGTGCAGGGCAGCAATATCTGGCAGTGAATATGGAAAAAAAATCAATTTCCTCTCGTTTCCAGCCTATCTCCCCAGTCTAAGATATATCTGGCTTGTTTTTCAAACATGGCTGCAAATAATTCAACACCTTTGCGGGGAGGTCTGCCGTGGGAGGCCTACCTGTTGGAGCGCTGGCACTGACTCTGCATCCCTTCCCCAAATGGCGGAGGCATGTCCCCCCTTGGAGGCGCTAGGCTGGGATCTGGTGAACGTTGTGGTAATTACCCTCGATTCTGACCACAACAATTGTGTTTTTAATGAAAACCCCTCCTCGCCAGCAGACTATTTTGCTCGTTGCTCTTCCATCCCTTCTGGTGATGGAGAGCTGGGCTGTCTCCCCTCTCAGGATGCGCACTCCCACGGGGCGATGGCTGCCGTCCCTTCTAGCCATTTTGGCTGGATCCACTAGCACTATTTTTTCAAAGCTTTTTTTTTTTTGGTAATAAAGCCTTGTGTTTAGTACAGAAACGAGCAAATCCCCATCAATACACTCACAGTTATGTTGCTTTCCAGACTGCAAAGTTTATGTTGCTCCCATCTTGAAGGATGGAGACTCCCAGGGGAGTAAAGCAAGAACATAGGGAAAGGATTGGACCAGCTCCTCCACTGCCTGCACCTACCCAGCAAGCCAAAGATGTCCAACCGTTATCCCCATGAATCCACAGGGATCTGAGTTTGACCCCTAGAATTTACAGGAAACAAATCAAACAATGGCAGCAGGGGTCCTGTGGCTATTGGCATCCGAGCGCTGGGTAGGCAGAGATATCTGGGGTTTACAGGATATCTGCCAACTTAGCCTATGATGAAGTAGGCTCCCGGGCCAATGAGAGGTCCTGTGTCAAAACAACGAGGTGGATGGTGAGTGTGGGCAAGAGGCCAAACCTAAGAGGTCTTATGTAATGTGAGTGGTGGCAAGCTGTAGTGAGCCTGCATGCATTGTGCGGGCGGGGTTGCGGATGCCTTCTGGGTCTCTTCCTCGGGGAGGAAAGTGGGACCACCTGTCCCAGGCAGAGGAGCAGCTGTGGGTGGCCAAATCTGCTGCTCAAGCTCTAACTACCAAGCCTTCCTGCCCTGTAGGGAGGGGATGGGTCCCAGCAAGGTCTGAGGGCCTTTCTGCTTTCCCAGAATCCTCTAGGTCCCTGCGTCCCGTTGCCATTGTCTCCTGCAAGAGGAGAGAAGAATGAAAGTTGGCCTTTTCTGTAGTCAACATTTTAGGGCTGCAAGATGGAGTGGGTGGGTGTAAGCCTAGCACCTGGGGAAAGGACATTTTTAACACTCTGCCCCTGGTCACCCAGCCACCCCTGCATCTCCACCCAGGCCTGGCTAATTCTGTGGTTCTTTACAAAAGCATGCAAGCCAGTTATCCTCTGAGAAACCCAAGTCTGGGACAACTTCTCCACACCTCCCAGCATCCACGCCTTCCCATGGGGACATCTGCTCCTGGTGTGGGATCTCCTGCTCCGCCAGCCCCCCTTCCCTAACCTGAGAGAACCTCCCTCCCCCAGCCTGGCAGGTCCCTGTAGCTGCTACTCCTTTTGACTATTCCTTCTTCACTTCAATTCATTTAGCAAGAACTTCCCAACTGGGCTGACTTTTGTTAATCAGATTAGCACAGTGCCTGGATCCTGGTGAGTACCTTGTTTGGGTCTTCTAAACACTTGAAGGTAAGGAAAGGAACTGCAGAATTTTAAACTGCCTTTCAAATGCTTTTATCCAAACCTACAATCTAAAAACTACTAAACATTAACCCGGGTGTCAAGTGACTGAATGGGGCAACATTATGTCTCTCTGTGTGTGTGTGTGTGTGTGTGTGTGTGTGTGT
>NC_034604.1:76845519-76878799 GCF_900095145.1 Mus pahari | reverse complement strand
TGTGGTGTGTGTGTGTGTGTGTGTGTGTGTGGTGTGTGTGTGTGGTGTGTGTGTGTGTGTGTATGTGTGTGTATGTTTGTGTGTGTGTTTTCTTTTGTTTCTTGAGACAGAGCCTCGAGTTGTTCAGGCTAATCTTGAGCAATCTGTGTCCCTGAGGCAGGCCTTGAACCCCTCATCTTCCAGCCTCTGCCTCCCAAGTACTGGGATTACAGGCTTGCCCCATCACAGCTGGATTAACATGTTTTTTTATGTGGCCATTTGACTATTTATTATAGGTGATATCTTTAGGTTTCTTTTTTTTTTTAATTTTTCTCTTTGGTGTTAATTACAGATAGAATTGAAATTGACATTTTATGTATTTACCTTGGATCTAGTGGCTTTTGCTATAGTCATTTTTATATTCTGAGAGTTTATCTGTAAGATTCCTTTAGACTTTTTTTTTTTACATTACATTACATTCTAGTTGTCTATGAATAATGGCAGTAATGGAATTCTAGGTTGGCAATTAGGCTTTTTATTTAGCACTTTAAAGATGGTAATTAATTCCTTGTTTTCTGGATTCCATAATTTTTGTTGAAGAAGCAACTGTCAGTGATAGTTTTGCAACTTTGAATGTAAAGCGCCGTCTATGGCTGCCTGACGCTTCTCTCTGCCTCTGATTCTCAGCTGTGAGGACTCTAGGGGGTGCTGAGCTGGGGGTATCCAGGTTTAAAGGCCTGTCAGGTCTGTACAGTACCCCTTCCATCAGCTTCAGAGAGCACTCACAGTTCCTTCTGATGCTGCCCTGGCCCTTTCTCCCTCTCCCGGCCGGTGGACTATGCATGATGTCCGAATGTCTTTTGTTCTCTTTCCATGTGTTCAGCGTGGTGCTGTCTGCTGTAGACTCCATTCTCTAATTGTTGGTCCTCTGCATTTCTGATCCTCCTTTCTCTCCAGACCCAGTCTTCATCTGGTCCATCAGCTGATTTGATTTTTCTCTTTCATCTCTATAGTGTTTTATATGGATTCCGGTTCTTTGATAAAACAAACAAAACAAAACAACAACAACCCCTCTACACTGTCATCTCTTTCTTGGACTCCATCGTTTCCAAGAACACACACGTCAGGAAGTGTGCTCATCTATCTGTTCCTGTTTGCTTCTGTCTCTTGGCATAGTTCTCCTTTTTCTCTGAGCACAAAATATGGCAGATGAGCCACTGTGGATGGTTTGCCCTCTCTGGTAGTGAGAGTAGGGAGGTCACCTTCCTCCGGTCTGTGGCTGAGCACTTCCGGCTGGCCCTGCAGGTTCTCAAGTCTTGGGATTTTTCTCACTTCTCTCTCTGTTTCCAAGCTATACCTAGCATCAGCCTCTGTCTCCTCTCTCTGTCTCTCTGTCTCCCCCTTCTCTCTGTCTCTGTCTCTTTCTCTCTGTCTCTCTCCCTCTCTCTGTCTGTCTCTCTCTGCCTCTGTCTCTGTTTCTCCCTCTCTGTCATGTCTGCAGTCAATCTCTCTCATACCTGCACATCCATATATTATGTACCCTCACTACCACTCACAGGCTCTCTGGTCTACCTATACATGCCTCTGTCTATCTGTCTATAGTATATGTGCCCATCTCCCTTCTCTGATAGTGCTTGGTGGAGACGCTGACCCCCTCAATATGGTTCTCTTACTTGTAGCTGTAATCTCTCATGATCCCATGAGTCATCAATTGGATGTTAAACATCGTTGGGAGGCATGAGTACAGATATGTAGTTACCAAGGACCTTTCTGGAATAAAGAAATTACCAAAAACACTTATCAACAAATAGGATCATGTTATTTACATAATTTGGGGGACTTTGGACATAACTCTCTCTTGACAATTTTCCACTATGGGTTCTCAGGATTCATGCACTAAAAAGAGGGGGCAGTTAACGTGTGTGTGTGTGTGTGTGTGTGTGTGTGTGTGTGTGTGTGATATTGGGAATGGCACTTACGGCCTCACACATGCTAAGCGCGAGTACTCTATTAATGAACCATAATCCAGTCCGAGTTATCCTTTTTAATCTTGTATTTCTCAATCCTTTCTGACCTTGAAGTTTTCTTTCTAAGTGTACTTAATAGCTTCACAGCTTACTTTACTAAACACACCACACCCAACATCCTGATGAGCATGGTTGGCAGGAACCTCTGGTTGATAGTCACAGAATTTAGTCTTTATGATCTCACCAGCCAGCTTGAGGGGGGAGCCATGGGTGAACAGCCTGGGTACAACTGGAGTTGGCCTAGGGGAAGGGTGTCTGAGGTAAAGGTGTGATCAGGGTGGAAGTCTGAGTGGCCCGTGGTCTCCAACATTTCAGAATAGACGAGGCTATCAATAATCATAAGGAGATGAATTATAGGGTGCCTTGTGCATACTCTTGCTTGGACACTTCCCATCTGTTCTGAGACAATGCAAGCAATTAGCAGTGCCCCTGACATTTAATTAGTAATCAATGAGTATTGAATATCATTTCGATTTCTAAATATTCATGACGCCTGCCTAGTCCACACACCCACTTGGCTTCTGTAATCTCCCCCATCCAGAGTATTAACTTCAATGTCATGTTTGATACCTTTCCCTATCCCACCCCTGAATTAAAACCAGAAATTTACCAAATCCTTATTAATATATTTCCTCAAGAACACCCTGGATTAATCATTTTTTTCCTCTCGGCTCCTTGAACCGCATATTAATATTTCAAAGAAAGGACCAGGCTGGGGATTTACCATTAAATTATAAAGTGCTGAGTGCTTAGCCTTCCTGGGAACACACGCAGGGGTCTCCAGTAATTCATCCCTTGTAAACCTAGGGTAGGTATCCAGAGAAACCACAGAGCATTGCTGAGAATGAGAAGGATTGACCTTGAGCCCTAAACCAAGGTGGAATCTTGGGTTCTGGCAGGGCCTTACGCTGACCCTACAGTTGCTCTCAGGGTGGCTAGGACTCTGCCTGGATGACAAGGGACAGCCAGTCACAGGCAGGGCCAGAGGTGGAGCTGGATCAAGCTGAAGGGAGGGTGGCAGACACTGGGTCTGAGGTGCCCAGGGAGACAATTCATGTCTGAAGGCGAGGAGGACAGAGCAGAAAGGAAGGCCTGCCTATAGGGTTTGGGTACGTCTGTGTCGATGGATCAAGGACCACATTCCACAATCCGCAGGCTGCCTCCAGTTCCCAACGGCCATCTTTGCTACTCCAGAGAGCCCCTAGATCCTCAGATCGGTGTGGCCGGTGCTGGGCCACCCAGGTTATGGCACCCGTGAGTATCAGAGTGAGGCTGGCGTTTCTCTGGATGGTGCTGAGTCAGGATGTTAGCCTTACATCTTCATTAATTATCTGTAGGAAAGATAAAGATTCATTAATTAAATGTACAGGTTACACAAGGTTGGGAGGTGTTGTGAAGCCCCCGGTGCAGGAGGGAGCAATCATTCAAAGAACTGCAAATGTGGACAAGAGATGCCACGGGGCTGGTACGCAAAACCACAGGAGGATTCGGCTAGAGGGTGGTCAGCCACAGCATTGGAATTCAATGGACAGTAACAGCCAACAAAGTAGAAATGCTAGAGCCGCCAGTGGGTGTCTGGACAACAGATTAATTATAATTCTACTGAGCTTTGGGAAAGTGGTCTGTCAGGGTTTTGCCCAAAATTGTTGTGTACTCGCTCACACACACACACACACACACACACACACACACACACACACACACANACACACACACACACACACACACACACACACATACCTGCACACTCACTCACTTCCCTGTTTCCTGGGTGGATCAACAGAATGATAGAGCCTCAAATGAGCCCCTTGCCCTCCTTTGTGCCCCATACCCTACTTTTTCTACCACTGTCTGTGTCCTTGAGTAGACATCAGGGGTGAGCTCAGAGAAGTGCTATAAAGCTTCCTAGAAACTCAGGTCAGAAAAAGCAGAAATGGGGCTGTCTTAGGGTTTTATTGCTGCAAACAGACACCATGACCAAGGCAACTCTTACAAGGACATTTAATTGGGGCTGGCTTACAGGTTCAGAGGTTCAGTCCATTATCATCAAGGTGGGAACATGGCAGCATCCAGGCAGGCATGGCGCAGGAGGAGCTGAGAGTTCTACATCTTCATCTGAAGGCTGCTAGCAGAATATTGGCTTCCAGGCAGCTAGAATGAGGTTCTTAAAACCCATTCACACAGTGACACACCTACTCCAACAAGGCCACATCTACTCCAACAGGGTCAAACTTTCAAATAGTGCCACTCCCTGAGGTAAACATATACAAACCATCACAGGGATCTTCTGGCCTTTGCCTATCAGTCCTTCAGCCTTCGTAAAGACAAGCACTAGCAGCAGCTAATACCTCAGGTGAGGTACAGAGAAGAGAAGGCTGGTGGCGTCAGAAGCCCCATCTGAAACTGGACGAGGCAGCCAAAAAAGATCCTTCTCAGTTCCCCCTCAGAGGGACAAGCCTTCTGGATCCCCCAGCAAGGACCCCAGATGATGAGAGAATACAGTGTGGTTGCCTTAAGTCATGATGGTGCTGGTTATAGAAATCACGGGACATGAACACACTTCCAGAAAGATAGAGATCACCCTAAATGGGAGCAGTATGCCAAGCGCCATGCTGTCTTCCCGGTGGGTTCCCAGCAGAGTTCAAGGATGTAGGTGTGAAAAGAAGCCCATCACTAAGCGCTAAGTGCTACTCTGATGACCAGTGCGACCCCAGCCGCCTCACTCCTGGACGGTTCAAGGCTTCCTTGCCTCATAGAATAGCAGTATTCCCAGTCAACCATGTGCCCACAAGAGACCACGGATCTGCACTCCAAACCCATACAGCCCGGGACACCAGTTGTGTGCAAGTTTCAAAATACTACTCCTCTTAGAAACTGTGCCCCGCCCCCTTCCTACAGGTCCTGTTGACTCATCTCCACTTCCGCTGGATCAGCTAACCTTTCTCAGCGCCCGTCACGCTCACAGTTTAAGAAGGCTGAGTATCCATCACAGCAGTGATAGCGTGAGGTGCCCACATTGCGTCTGTGGAGAGAGACGAACCCTACTGCTTGCTTAGCCTGTTTCCCAATTTGTATGCCCCCAGGAACCCGGTGTGTGGTGCTGCCGACAGTTCGAGTGGGCTCCGTTACCTCAGTCCAGTCTAGAAGTTTCCTCGTGAGCCTGCCCCAGAGGTTGTTCTCCTATACGCCTCCAGACCCTGCCACGCCAACATTAACCATGCTCCAGGCTGCTTTCCGGGGACTGACTGGATCTCCTGAATGCTTCCACCTACATGTCTGCCCATCTTCACAGCCTCTGCCTAGAGTTCTAAGGACCTAGTGTTCTCGGGTGGCTTTTTCTGGCTTCCTGTATGGACAGACGAGCACCTTGCCTTACTTTTCTTCCTTATCTGAGCTCAGTCTGTTCTCACACCACCAGTGTGATGGTTTGTATGTGCTTAGCCCAGGGAGTGGCACTATAAGGAGGTGTGGCCTTGTTGGAGTAGGTGTGGCGTTGGAGTGGGTGTGTCACTGTGGGCATGGATTAAGACCCTCATCTTAGTTTCCTGGAGCTCAGTATTCTACTAGCAGCCTTCAGATGAAGATGTAGAACTCTTAGCTCCTCCTGCACCATGCCTGCCTGGATGCTGCCATGTTCCCACCTTGATGATAATGGATTGAACCTCTGAACCTGTAAGCCAGGCCAAATTAAATGTTGTCCTTATAAGAGTTGCCTTGGTCATGGTGTCTGTTCACAGCAGTAAAATCCTAACAAATACAACAAGTAAGATGATCTTTTTTTTTTTCTTTCTAAAGTACAAATCCACTCAGTTTTCTGCTTAAAATTCTCCTAAAAGTTTAGCTCCCCATCACCTTTTAAATCCACTCAACTCAGCTCCAGGGCCAGTGTGCAAAGAGTGCACTTCTGGTGGTCTCAGATATCTGGGATGAGCTGGCTGATAGGTAGAAAGAAGACAGCCCTGAGAACGTGTGGGGTCACAGGTACGGTGACGGGCACCCAGAAGTGTGGGGTCACAGGTACCGTGACAGGCACCCAGGAGTGTGGGGTCACAGGTACCGTGACGGGCACCCAGGAGTGTGGGGTCACAGGTACGGTGACGGGCACCCAGGAGTGTGGGGTCACAGGTACGGTCACGGGCACCCAGGAGTGTGGGGTCACAGGTACGGTGACGGGCACCCAGGAGTGTGGGGTCACAGGTACGGTGACGGGCACCCAGGAGTGTGGGGTCACAGGTACAGTGACGGGCACCCAGGATGCCTCCGGCCCAGGCTACAAGATCACCAAGACGACAGACGACAGCATCTGCATGGAGGGTGCCATGGATCGGAAGGGACCTGAGCAATTCTGACGGAGCGTTGAGTGATCCACGCACACAGGCTGGCTTGCTTATCAAGAGTCCTGAAGAAGTGGGAAACAGAGAAAAGCCTGATGAAATCTGAGGGCAGGGACCATAAATAAGACCTGGGGAGGGTGCTGGGTTTCCCTCCCTTTGTGGGATGTGGGGAGAGACTATGGACCTTTAAAAGATATTTTAGTAATTTTTCATTTAGTTAGTGTGTGTGTGTGTGTGTGTGTGTGTGTGTGTGTTCATGCACATGCTGAAACCCATGTATGGAGGCCACAGAACAACTTGACAGGATTTGTTTTGTACCCCGCAGTATGAGTCCTGGGGGTCAAACTCAGGTCATCAGGCTTGATTGCAATTGCCTTAACCTAAATTGCTGAGCCATCATCCTGGCCCTCTAGTTTTCTTTTTAAACTTTCTGTGTGTATGAGTATTTTACCTGCTTGCATGCGCGTGCACCGCATGCATGCCTGGTGCTCTGAAGGGCTAGAAGAGGGTGTCGGGTCTCTCGGGCGGGAGTTACAGACAATTGTAAACTACCGTGTGTGTGCTGAGAATCAAACCTAGGTCCTCTGGGAGAGCAGCCTCCGCACTTAACCATGAAGCTACCTCTCCAGTTCCTCTGTGGGACTTTAAAGATGACATGGGACTGGCACAGTGACATCTCCAGCTGTGTCCTGGCTCCTGCACAGAGGAGCTGGGAGCACAGTCAATGACAGCTCCTCCATCCAAGCCGTGACAGAAACAAGGGAGCCTTGCTCAGTGCAAGCATGTGGGGAAAGCAGCAGTCACATGACCCACACCGCCTAGGACAGACGGTACATGACCCTGGCAGCACACTCGAGAATGGAGCAATGGGAGACATCCAGGTCTCCTGACTCACAGGAGTTAGTTGTTCCTTCATGTTCTGTGCCATTCTAAGATATTAAAAGCTGGAAGGATTAATGTGTTAGAGCGACTGTTTCTGATCATCTCTCATGTGGTGCCAGAGTTAAATCCAAGTGTTCAGAAACCGAATGTGCAGGTGGAGTGACCAAAGTGCCCGCATTCTTTTGTAGCTTGTACGTGTAACCGATGCACAGACGGCTGCTCTCAGCGATAACGGACTGATACCCAACACACACCAGTGTGTTTCAGTGGCTTCTGGGTGTCACACATGTCCCAGGACCCTGTCTCTTCAGCCTCTTCATTTGCAGATAAGAATAAAAAGGACTTGCTGTCTGCAGCTCAGATGGGGGCTCTTGGCTTCATTGGTCATTCGTGGTTTGGGATGTCACTGCCTTCTTCTGGGTTCAGTCCCTCACTTACCTTGTGGGCACAGAGCTCTGGTTTAGGGTTCCCTGAAATCGTGTGTTTCCCCCATCAGTACCCATGAGGAGGTAGCAGGGATGGTCCACGAACGGCCAGCTGTGCCCATAGAGTAACTGTCTGTCTGTCTGTCTCATTGCTTCAAGGGCAGATCCAAAGACAAAGTTATCAAGAATCTCACAATGACCAGAAAACACAGACGGAAGCAAGAAGTGCATTGAGCCAAGGGACCACCAAGCTAAGCAAAGAGATGTTGGACGTAGGTATGGTTCTTCTGCGCTCAGGGCCTGTGTGACAAGGGTCAGCCTTGGGGAGGCTGGGCTGTGGGCATTCCTGTTGCTTCTAGAGTGAGGACTTGGGAAGCCAGGCTTGACCAAGTTCGAAAGAAGCACTCCACAGCCATGTCTGGTATTGCAGAGTGTGTGTGTGTGTGTGTGAAAGCAGGTGCAGGGGGATGATAGTGTGGACATGGATGTTGTGCATGAGGAAGTCTAAGGATGCCCTCATTTGTTCTTCTGTTCACCCTTTTAAAAGACAGGATCTCTCTCTATCTTGGAAATTGACAAGCAGGCTAGACTAGCTGGCCAGCCCCAAGGTCCACTGTCCCCCCCCTCCCCGTGCTAAACTATGAGCGTGCACCGCTGCATCCACCCTTTTCATTTAATGTGTGTTTGGAAAATCAAACTCAGGTCCTTACACTTGCAAGGCAACCCTCTGACCTCTCTCTTTGACTTGGATCCAGAGTCTGTGTCTAGCACATGCCTGCCATAGTCCTGAAGATCTGACTTGTCCCTGAATGTAGGCAGTCCAGTTTCATTCACTGAGTTTCCTCTCCTGCACCCCACCAAAGCATGCAGAGGAGCAATCTCCCACGCGTGTGTAACACACCTGAGCATGTGATCTGCATAGAACATGATAATGTTCCCTAAACATGGTCCATAGGAACTGGCACATCCCAGGAGTAAGGAGTTAGCCAGGTGGGATGGAGAGATGGACCCAAGGGACTGACTCCATGGCTGAGCAGAAGAAGGTCTGCTTTGCCCCCTAGGGCACCTGAGAGGATAGAGTCTGGAGGGACAAGTGCAGAGGTCACAATGATTCCACTCCTCTTTCTGGAAGTCCTTAAGGACATACTATGAGGCAAAGCCTAAAATCCCTACCACAGAGGCCTTGCTCCATAATCACAGCATGCTTGCCCCATGGAGGGGGACCCCGGCATCCCTGCCAGCGGGGTAAGCAGGACAACTTGAAGTTGTGTTTTCAGTTTCAGTGATTGTAGGTGACACTTGCCTGAAGCTGGCAGTGTTCACGTGTGCAGTGCTCATGTGTGCAGTTATTGCTGTTTGCTTCTGATCTCATGAGTGTATTTGGATCCCAACCATCCGGGCAGCAGGAAACCTCCAACAGTCTCATAATTCCTTGGAAGGATTTCTCCACAAAGATGAGGAAGCATGGCTAGAGGGATGACCATGACGTCTTGCAAGGAGCAAGAGTGTGTTTTATGGCGGGATGGCGGGATGGAGGAATGGATGCCGGCGTTAGAGGCAGAACAAAGGGACGAGAATGGCGAACAGATGGGAAGGTGTTCAGTGAAGACTCCTGATCTATGTGAGTGGTGTGGGCTCTGCCCTCCCCTTTGCTGGCTGTTTCTGATGCATCGGGTATGATATGATATGATATGACAGAACACGTCAAGGATTTAGGGGAAAATAAAACCCTGGGTTTTTTTTTTTTTTTGTGTGTGTGTGTGTGTGTGTGTGTGCGCACGCACGTGTGTGTGTGTGTGTGTTTTTTAAACATCAAACTATTGCTATCAATAGGAACAGCAACTGTTCAAAAATTTGTTTCAGAACTGCCAAGAAGTGAACGCTGGTAGGAAAAAAAAGTCTTTTTCCCTGCTGTTTGCAAGGTGGACACAAATGCAAACGGTAGGAGGTTGACAAGTTGACACATGTCTAATAAATCTAAAGCCTAAAAAGTCAACAATTCCCTGCTCAAGAAAGCATCGCTGGGATAGGAAGTGCTCCGCAAAGAAAGAACAACCATTATAAAATAGATTTTCTGAATTCAGTAAGTAATTTAGCCTTTGGAGTGCCAGCCTTCAAAACAGGGGAGCTTTTTCTTCTTCCCTGTCTACAAGACAGACAGAAGGCAAGGTTTAGGGAGGGGCTGCTGCATTCGGAAAAACCCAGGTAAGAGCTGGTAACCAGCCAGCAGATGTGCAGCTCAGGGGACTGGTGACCAGGTCAGAGTGCAGAACCTTCCAGATCCCAGCTGCTCTGCAGCTCGGGGCAGAAGTGGGCTTAATTTGACAAGTTGGTCCATGAACAGGGAATTCACACATCTCAGACAATGCCAAGCAGATTTGGCCACCATCAGCTCTATCCTGTGCTGGCCAAGAGGATGGCAGTTGGAGAGCGGGTCTGTTGTCCAAGCTCTTGAATGCAGACAGAAAAAGAGGCAGGGACTCTTCGAGGGCTGGAGATGCCTGGCTTGCTTGTTTAAGGAGTAAAGAGAAGAATGAGTCATGTCCTTAATATCAGAATAATTAAGGATTTTGTCTTAACCATTCTTTCTCCAAGCTCAGAGTATTACCACAAACCTGATGCTGAAGAAGGATCATGGCTGGATCTGAAAACAAATGGTAATTTGCATGCCAGTCTCATGTAAACAAAAATATCAGCATTAATGTTATGAATCCTAATTTGTGCCACAGAGCTGAAAAAAATCTGCATCTTTTTGAATTATAGGGGTACAGACACAGAGCAGTGAGTAGCATCTCTGCAGTGCAGAAAAACAAAAAACAAAAACCCCCAAAAAACTGACAAAGTCCCTCCAGTTTATAGGGAAATTGACATAATTTTGCAAAAATACAAACCCATTTGTGAACTGGGTTTTGCATAATGGTATTAACTTGGTTGGCTGTCATATCTACTATACTGCGAAAGGGGGAGTTAATCACAACATCGTCCTGAGTTTTTTAAGGGGAGAAAGGAAAGGGAAGTGCCCCCCCCCACCGCTTGCCTGACTATCTTTTCATTAAGAGAAAACACGAAGCCCTCCAGACGGCACCTTGGGTGGCTTTAGGAAGCAATGCTAGACAATTCCAAAGAGATGCCTCCTCAGATAGAGTTGGCCCAGCTCCAATGAGAGAAATTAGCAGCTTTCATAGTAGCAAGAAAAGCTGGCTCCAAGGAGAGTCAGTATTTGATGCTTGGGAGTACAGATGTGTTTGCTTAGAATTGCTCTGTACCCCAGAGCTGAGGGTAGATAGAGTCCACAGTTTATTGTGACATTCCGTCGTTAGACTCCATAGCACACAGCCTCTTTCTATCAGTGAACAAGAAGCTATTCTGAGTAGATGTGTTATGGGCCTATAAATGGCTATGTTAGCCCATGATGACATGGACTCAATGGCTGAGAAGCTCAACAAACAACACAGTGGCTCCTCTTTCTTGCTTCCTGTCCATGTAGAGGCAGCATGGGAACTCTGCTGACTGATGTCCTCCAAGGTCCCTGGTAGACTGGCTACCACCACAGCTGACCCAGGGTTTCTAGAGTCATCAGACCAGACAAGGATCCTGAGATCTGTTTTTCGAAGTGCCGCCTGGAATGAGTTCTTCTCCTTCGAGACATTATCTAGGCTCCATGGTGGCTCTGTCCTAAAGGTGCTTAGGACCAAAAGATGCAGAAGCTGATGGGACCATTGCCTTGGTCACCCCTGGAACTTCCTGTATGTCTTTCTATCACCGAGGACTGATAGAGAGGCAGATGGAGAGCTCCCTACAAAGACTCCGGACAGGGTGACATTTGCCTCGCCAGGTTTCTTTAGGAAGATCAGGAGCCCACCTGGTCCTAATGACGCCTCTGCCTTCTCTGCAGGACGGTCATGAGAATGGTGCCGGGTAACAGGGAGACGTATATGTCTTCCACAAAACTCCACACCATCAGCATATGACTCAGATGGGAGAGAGGGTACCTGGATGAGTGGGGAGGGGGTGAGGCCAGTCAGGACAGGATTCTGGGGTGGTAGCCCCAAGGGATCCCACGTTTCTTGGAGAAGGAGAGGGAACAGCACATAACACACCCGTGGGACATCCATAGAGAGTGAGATGGCTTGTGGCAGTGTCTAAGGCAAGCCTCTGTTGGCAACTGTGCGGGGAGGCTCTCCTGAACCTGGCAACTGTGCAGGGAGGCTCTCCTGAACCTGGGACAGGGAGGTTTGCCTTAGCAGCTCTAGAGCATGGCTTTAGTTTCTTCTCAGCCTTGGCCCAGAGCTCTAAGTTCACAGACTGGAACACAAATACTCCCTATTTGTTTATAGCAGGCTCACAGTCTAGGGTTGGTTGTGTATTCTAGAGTCAGGGAGTCTAGCCTTGACTCTGCTTAGCCAGTCTCATTTCCATCCTGTGGATATATGGTGGCCAACTTTAAGGTTGGATACAAGATCAAAGGTCTAGTATGTAATATGTACTCAATAAGCAGTTACTATAAATACGGTTGTTTCACCATTATCCCTGTTTTAAGGACAGTGACTTTTTTTTTATTTGATATTTTCTTTATTTACATTTCAAATGCTATCCCGAAAGTTCCCTATACCCTCCCCCCGCCCCTGCTCCCCTACCCACCCACTCCCACTTCTTGGCCCTGGCCTTCTCCTGTGCTGGGTCATATAAAGTTTGCAAGACCAAGGGGCCTCTCTTCCCAATGATGGCCGACTAGGCCATCTTCTGCTACATATGCAGCTAGAGACACAAGCTCAGGGGGTACTGGTTAGTTCATATTGTTGTTCCACCTACAGGGTTGCAGCCCCCTTCAGCTCCTTGGGTCCTTTCTCTAGCTCCTCCATTGGGAGCCCTGTGTTCCATCCAATAGCTGACTGTGAGCATCCACTTCTGTGTTTGCCAGGCACTGGCATAGCCTCACAAGAGGCTGCTATATCAGGATCCCCTCAGCAGAATCTTGCTGGCATGTGCATTAGTATCTGGGTTTGGTGGCTGATGATGGGATGGATCCCCGGATGGGGTAGTCTCTGGATAGTCCATCCTTTCATCTTAGCTCTAAATTTTGTCTCGGACAGTGACTTCTAACTGGGATAACAGGGTAACAGGTAACATGGATATCTGTTTCAGCCTCCTGTGCTGAAACAGATTGTGACCAAATGTGACATACATAGACCACACCAAATCAGAGTGTCGGGGGCATGTTCAGGGTTGCATGAAGAGGTGACCAGAGCTGGCAAATGCATAGATGATTGGAAGGCTTCGAGTGCTCCCTGAGCACCCTTGTTGATAAAACTCCATCCTCAGGAGTTAGCTGTAGAAGGCAAGTGTGGAGAATATGTGCTGAGGCCTTCTGGAGAACCTCTTCAGCCTTGACCTCTCAGAAGCACTGGAGGAGAACTGTAGCCTATGCCCTGTGGAGTAACTTCTGCTCGTGTCACCGCCACAAGAAAGCCCCCCACCCACTCCCCCACACATGTTTTTCATAGTTCTTCTTCAGCCTCATTAGGGAAGCCATGTCAGATATAGTCACACAAATGCAATTCACTTTAGCTGAGATGTCCTGACTATGTAGGATAGTTCACAATGGAGCTGGGAGACCCTTAGAAGGTGGAGTATAACATATAGGGGCCAGTCTTCTCTTAGAGGTCTTCAGATGAAGATGTAGAACTCTCAGCTCCTCCTGCACCATGCCTGCCTGGATGCTGCCATGCTTCTGCCTTGATGATAATGGACTGAACCTCTGAACCTGTAAGCCAGACCCAATGCCCTTTATAAGAGTTGGCTTGGTTATGGTGTCTGTTCACAGCAGAAAACCCTGACTAAGTCACCACTATTTACATAAGACTGAGCAGATCCTGGTGGGACATCATGCTTTTCTCCCTCTGGTGGGCCCACACAGCTATATCCCCACTCAGCTTCCAATACCTAGAGACACATTTTAACTGGAACCCTCAGTAGTCACACCTATGAGGATCTCACAAGAATTTCCTACCAGGAAACATACAACCACTGCACTCTCCTAAAAAGCAGAGGTCAAGAGAAATGGAGGAACAGAATAAAGCAGCTACCCAGCAAAGACCAGACCAGATATCAGCAGGACTACAATCTCCCAAGACTCAGATGCCTAGATACCTAAAATACAGTCAAACCAGCCAGGGCGATATGTCTCCACTAGAGTACCCAAGCCTTATCACAGCAGGCCCTGAGTATTGTAATATAGCTGACGCCCAAGAAAAAGACCTTAAAACAGCCTTTATGAATACAGTAGAGGTCCTTAAAGAGGAAATAAATACATACCTTAAAGAAACCTATAGAGCAGGGCGGTGGTGGCGCACACCTTTAATTCCAACAGAGGGATTGAATCCCTTGGGAGGCACAGGCAGGCAGATTTCTGAGTCCAGACAGCCTGATCTACAAAGTAGTTCCAGGACAGCCAGGGCTATAAAGAGAAACCCTGCCCCCCCCAAATAAATAAATAAAAACAGAAAGAAAGCTATAAACACACAGTGGGAGGAAATAACAAGCAAACAAAACACAAAAACAAACAAACAGTTTAAGAATCAATAAGGAAAACCCAAGCTGAGCTAAATCGGGAAATGAAAAATGTAGGAACTTGAATAGGAACCTCAGAATACAAGAGAAGGAAAAGAGAGTCTCAGGTACTGGTCTGGGGGGCAGCCCAAATATGGAAGTGTTAGAAGTTCCCCAGCCCCAGAAATCATGAGCACACACACACTGTGCTAATTCCATCCTTCCGTGAAAGGAGTCAGAGGTCTGTGGAGAAAAGTGTCCTTTTGCTAGTAAGGTCTCAACCAAAATGGGCAATGATCCCAAATGAGCTCCCAGTGGCCACATACAGGAGCCAAGCCTTATCCTGGAAGCCAGGAGCTCCTCTTTCAGGCCCAGTATGTGGAGGCAAAGTGTCACAGCTTACATGGCTTTGGGATGGACATGGCTAGGGTGCAGGAAAACAAAGGTGGAAACATGTCCAGGAAAGCTGGCATCAGGTGGGCTGCACTCTACTGAATCCAGACCAGCAACCCCCAAACAGTGCTAACTTCTGAAGGAGGAGAAAGAGGTGGGTTAGCTAATCTCAATGGCGGACTCTGTAGGTGAGTGGTCCTCCAGGGGAGGAGCTGTGGTGGATAGACTTTTTGTATACACTACTACTACCCTAAGATGGGAAAGGTCTTGATATTATAGGTTTGCTCTGGGTCATCGGGGTCTGTAAGTCTAATTTTTTAATATAAATGTGTGTAATAAATTAATACAGTGACTGTATTTCCTTATCCTAGGGAGTTTCCAATAACGACACGGAGTGACCAAGATTTATCTTCAAGCTTCACCTCAATATCTAGGCAGTCAATTGATTTATATTAATCCTCTAAACTAATCTGGCTAACCTCACAGCCAAGAATCCCATAATACTTGTATTTAGGGCTTCCCATGCTTCTGCCGAACTCTCAAGAACTCTTCTCTCTTTCCTCCTCCAGGAAGATCAGAATCTCCCTTCATCTCTCTCCCGCCTTCCCCTGGCTGGCGGAAGTCCCGGCCTATTTTATCTTCTGCCCAGTCATTGGCTGATCAGTTTTTATTGACAAGACAGAGAATAAGAATTGTTTAAAGCTGAGACAGTAGGTTTTTCACATAAGCATTATGTTGCATTGCCAGATTGGAACTAAATATGAGGGCAGAGAAATCAGCATTTGAATAACGCAGGGATGACCTTTACACAGTGCTCGAGAGCATTATGCCCACAGGGGGCCTTGCTAGGCTATGCCTTTCCCCTGAATGCTCTGTCATACAAGGGCACACACACACACACACACACACACACACACACACACACACACAGAGCCAAGGAAACTTTGCGTACTGCCTTTGTATTTTGTCCCAATCCACAAGACCATGGGTAACATTTTGCACTCCAGATAGACTGTCCTCTTAGAACCTGCTTGAACAGAAGCCTGTGTTTGTTTTCTGTCCTACTGTGGGGTGCCTTGCAAGCCAGCTGTGTTCAAGTCAGCTACTTTTAGGATGACACCTGGTGACAGCAGATAAACTAGCTGTGGCCCAAAGTTCAAGCTGCAACTGTGCCTCTCCCCCCCCCCAGCCCCCCAGACCTTTGCCTCTTCTTCACAGGATGTGGCTTGGCAGGGTGAGAGATGGCTGGTGACCAGCTGTCCTAAAGAGCAGGAGTCCTTAGGGGAAAGGCTTGCTAAACTCCACCCAGCTCTGGTGTATTCTTGAGCCCAAATCTTTGCACTTAAATGATCTGTACCTGCAAAGTGTCTTCCTTGTGATTAATCAGTGGTACTCGTGAGGTTATAAAGACTTATCTTGACTGTCTATGATGGTTGGGGTTGTTGTGTTGGTTTGTTGTGTTTATTTTTGCTAACTTCAACACAAGCTAGAAGCATTTTGCACTGTAGCTTGAGAGAATGTCAATCAACACATTGCCTCCACCAAACTGGAGGGTAGGTAAATCTGTTGGACATTTTCTTGATCAATGATGGATTTGGTCAGGCCTACCCCTTTGTTGTATAAGAAAGCAATCTGAAAAAGTCTTTTATAGCAGGCCGATAAGCAGTGTTCCTTCATGGATTCTGCTTTGCTTCCTGCCTCCAGGTTCCTGCCCTGTATGAGTTCCTGCCTTGGTTTCCTTCAGCGATAGGCTGTGATTGTGATATGCAATACAAATAGACTCCTTCTTTTCAAAGTCCTTTTGGTCAGTGTTTTTCATGCAATAGAAAGCAAGCTAGGACACTTTCCTCCTGTGTCCTTTCAGCAAAACCCAGACTGCAGGGGCATTGCCAACTTGACATCCAACTCCTATGGCCCACCCTACTTGAAACCAAATGATTACCCGAGAACTCGTGTGAAGAAACGTTGCTAGGAAACCAACAAGGAGCAACCTTTGTGGTCGCATCTATGCACCAAATAATAATAAGTAATGGTTAACATGATAATAAATAAACAAACAACAATAATTATAGTGTGCCCCAAGCCTGCAGTGCCTCCAAAATTAATTTATGATGAATTACAGCTCAAATTCCTCGGAACTTGAGAGTGGGAAGCAGAAAGGGCATGATTCTGTCCACCATCAGGCACAGAGGGGTCACAAAGTGCCTGCCCTAAGCCAGCCCTAGTCCCGAGGGGGCCGGACACCCAGAGAGGGGCCCCACGAGCACCTCCTCCTCCCGTGTGCCCCTCACACTTATGCCTGGCACAGTTAACTTTTTTAGATACTTCACTTGCATTTGTAATTCAGTTATTCTTCTGAAATTTATTCAAAGGATTTATGCTTATGAAATTATAATATAATGCTGCCTATATGCCAATGAGCTGGAGGCAAAGAAAATAATTTTCTTCAATTTACAGTTATGAGGCTGGAGGAAAATGACGCCCCCCTATCTCCTCCTCGTCTTTGTGTATCTTGGCCTGTTTAGTCTTCGGGGGGGTCAGGAGCACAACATGCTTTCCTAAGCACATCACACTGATAATTGTATTTCGGAGCTGTCAGCCTGGTGAAGACTGTCCACCGGCCGTCTCCTCACACATGAGCTATTTACGTCAACGCCTCTTTCTCAGGAACCTGGGCTCAGCTTGCCAGGGACACTGCTAAGTTCTTTGAGAGGATTATTGGATTGAGAGGAAATTTATGGATGACATGTTGAAACAATTAATCAGGAAGTGCTGATGAAGTTTCTCTTGGTTCTTTTATCCCTGGACTCAAAATATATATCTGTATAATCACAACGATACTCAGCCCTGCTCCCATTGTCCGAAGGCTCACTCTGTCACTCCGTTTGATTAATGGACCTTCTGGAGTCCCCCAAAAGTCCCAGTAATACAAATAAAAAGAATCATAAATATTGAATAAGCTCACAGCCTAGTTAACCTTGACTACAGTTTGGGACACTCTTGGAGAAACTTCGCGCTTACAGAAAATAAATTGCTGTGGGGATTAAAAAAAAATATGCGCAACTCATACCAAAATGGAGATTTGGGAGAATGTCACCTCTCTAACCTTGTCACTCCTATTAATCTTTCGTGATTAATTAGTTTAGTTAGCTTCACAATCGGGTCAGCCAAATGCCAATGTGCAGCTGGTTCGACCAATGGGTGTGGCTGGACCAGGAAGCAGCAAGGAGGAGGGAAGGCTGCGGCTGCGGAGGAGGGAGCCTTAGCCCCTTTCAACGCTGAACGGAGCTAGGATAGGGTACAGGAACCACAAGAGCCATTTAAATGATAAGTGACATAGTAGGAGGGTGGGGCTATGTGGACCTTGCCAAGGGCGCCTGCCCACCTGCAGGATGTTACCAAGTGTCCTTGACCATCTTGGGCTCAGGTTTCCCACGAGCTTTGGCTGACGCCCCTTTGATACTATAATTGGAGACTGAGCCCATCTTTGACCCAGAAAAACACCCTCTAAGAAGGCTGTAATGATTCGTAGTTTCCAGACTTCCACATCTAGTCCTCCGTGCAGAGCAGGACCTGGGGGCGGACAGACTTGGACTTGGGGGTGGGTTCTGCAGAATTGGAGTTCTGTGACCTTGAGGTACTGACTCGGGCTTTTTCACAGTAAACTGATTTCTGCCTCATAGGCGGGTGTGAAGGAATTCAAAGGAAAACCTGGTGAGAGTTTGACACAGGAGTATGCCACACTGGGCATATTTATCTCTGAGGAGATCCCTGCCCAAAGTCCTCGTCCCTGGGAGCGGAATTTCTCTGGCCCGACGGAAAGTGAGGCAACGTGGATTAGAGGGACCTGGTGTTCATGTCAGGAGAGAATCTTGGATGCAGGCACACAGGAAAAGCTGACATGCTTCTTAGAAACTTTGTGGGGACAGTGACCACAATGACACCCTGATTTTAAACATCTCGTCCCCAAGGATTCTGAGAAAATAGATTTCTATTTTTAAAGATTTATTTTTATTTTATGTGCATGAACATTTTGTCTGCATGTGTATCATGTACATGCTTGAGTCCACAAAGGACAAGAAAGATGTTGGATCCCCTGGAACTGGAGTCACAAATGATTGTGAACTGCCATGTGGGAACTAGGGACTGAACCAGGGTCTTCCACCATAACATCAAGTGCTCTTAATTGTCGGGCCTTCTCTCTCACCCAGACTTTTGTTTTTCAAAGCATTCTGTTTCCAATTTCCATTATTATTTTAAATAAATATTTTATTAATTTTTAATCAAATTAATTAAAGTTTATTATTTTAAATAAATATTTAATTAATTCCTGAGAATTTAGTGCAATGTATTTTGATTATATTCTTCTCCAGTTCTTCTTCTTAACTCCTCCCAATTCCAGACCCACCTCCCTACACCTTCCCACTTTGTGTGTGTGTGTGTGTGTGTGTGTGTGTGTGTGTGTGTTTGTGTGTGTATGTTTGTGTGTGTTAATTTAATTACCCATCAACTCTGATTGTGTCATTCACTTCTGGCTGGGTTTGGGTCCATTCACTGAAACATGGTCAACCTACCAAGAGTCATAACCTTAATTAAAACTCGTTTCCCTCCTCTGGAATTATCAACTGTCCATAGCTCCCTGGTTAGGTTTGGTGTTTCATGACCATCTTCCCAGTGTTAAGCCACGTTTTTGATCATTTGTTAAGTCAACTTAGAAAGTTGGTGTGCACCCCAAACATTCACTGTGAGACCAAGGCAGAGCTCAGGTTTTGCTCTGTGGTGGGTAACGTTCATTTCACTGGGCACATGTACCCTGAGCAACCATGCGTCCCACTCTGTCACTGGCTAACAGGAGGTCAGGATGCCTCCCTTGTGTTGGGTGAGCCAGACACAGCCCCTTCAGTACAGATGAGCGTATCATATGCAGCTTCTGAAATGAACCTTGTAGAGTTGACCGTCATGAGTCTGGGAAATGGCTCTGTCTATGTACGCATGGGGACCTGAGTACAACCCCATGAACCCATGTTGCCGAATACAGGAAGGAGCATAATCTCATAATCTGACTGGAAGGTAGGGAATGGGACTGGACATGGTGTGTAGCCATTCTCCAGGATGTGGGGGCATGCACAGCCTTCTGACAAGCAGGGGCAGGAACGCTGAGGCGGGGCAGACATGTTTGTTGGAGTGAGACTGAGTGTTGAAGCAATCCACTAGCCAGCTAGCCTAACTTAAACTACAAGTTCTGAGCCAATGAGAGATCTTGGCTAAAACAAAGTGTCTGGGTGCTGAGGCAGGAGACCTCTTCATGAGCACTGCCTTTTCTAGATAAAGGCAAAACTTAAAAGTGACAAATTAAGCTATGATCATATCACCAGAGAAATTATTAACATAAGGAAGCAGCCTGGTGAGCTGCGAGTGACATCTCAGTCCCCTGGTGACAGGCTTTGAAGGACAGAGAGTTTATTTTGGCTCACAGACTGAGCAACAGGCCTGGGAGGGAGTCCGTCATCACACGGAGTCCACAGTCAGCAACAGGAAACAGGAATTCTTCCTTGTTGACTTTCAATGAGAATTCAAGGATGTGTTTTCTCCCCTGAAAAGAGCACGCCATGAAGGTGGGGCCAGAGCTGGGAACAGGGCTCAGGGCTAAAGCACACTGGCTGTTCTCCCAGAAGACCTGGGTTCAATTCCCCAGGCCAATGACAGCTCACAATCACCTGTAACTCAGGTTCGAGATGATTTGATGCCCACATCTGGCCTGTGATGGCACTGAACTCATGTATGTATGGTGTACAGGCATACATGACCTGGAGAATCGCTATACACCATGTCCAGTCCCATTCCCTACCTCCCAGTCAGATTATGAGATTATGCTCCTTCCTGTATCTGGCAACATGGGTTCATGGGATTGTACTCAGGTCCCCATGTGTATATAGACAGAGTCATTTCCCAGACTCACGATGGCCAACTCTACAAGGTGCATTTCAGAAGCTGTGTATATGCTAATCTGCACACAGAACCTCGCACACATGATGATGATGATGATGATGATGATGATGATGGTAATGATGATGATGATTATTGTGATGATGATGATAATGTGAGACCAACAGCTCAGTGGAGCCTGAGGGGTGAATGAAGAGGAGATCTGGGAAATATCTCTAGATTTGGAATTGGGTCACAGCCAGGGCTCCTCCACCAAGTTCACATGCTAGAATCTTAAAGCCTTTGTGGGGCATGTAGGGTGAGTTGAGGCCATGACAGTGGGGTTTCCATAGCGACAGTAGTATCTTCAGAAGATGGAACAACTGGAGTTGGCCCTGTCTCACCGTGTGCTACCTCACCCGCTTTGCGATGCCATCCTGGGTCCTCACGGGATGCTGAGCCTCTTCCAGCTCCACGTTCTTTATTTCTCAACTTTGAGAGCTGTGAGCAAAGCTACCTTTCATACTTCTCCCACACAAGTATTTTGTCATAGCATCAGAGAATGGACCAAGGAAGTCACAAGGAATGAGTGTCATAGAGGGATGGGGAAAACGTCCAAGCAGCAGGCTGGGGATGAATGTGAGGTGGAGACACAGGGACTTTCTAAAAGATCTGACTGATTGAGAGGAGAAGGTGAGAGGCCCCATGTCTAGGCACTGCATTCTGGTGTGTGAATCTGGGGCACCCATAGACTGCAGGCATTAGATGGCTCCATCAGCTCAGTGGCCTATGCTTAGAGCTATGCTTTAATGGTCAACTCCATGGACCAGAGAGAAATGAGCAGAGTGCTTCCTAGGGAAAGGGCAAATGAGTCCTGGCGTGGGGTGTACAGACACTCCATGATGTGGGGCTGTGCATAGCCTTCTCGCAAGTAGAGGGAGGGAAGCTGAGGCAAGGCAGTCGCGTGGGTTGGCGTGGAGCCTGGTGCTGAGGGGACCCCTTCTGAATGGTCTGACTGCTTTCTTGGTCAAGGAGATGGAACCATTTCCCATTGAGAGTCTTGCATGTGAGCTCAGACAGAACACAGAGCTTTGAAGGGGCTCCCAACAGGCACAGGGATGTGAGAGAAAGCCAGTCCCTACTGCAAGCAGAATAGAAGAAATAGATGGCCAGCAAGGAGGACTTGGTAAACAATAAATGGTAGGGTGGGGTGGTGGCGTGAACATGGGAGAAATTGAAACATTTAAAACTGTAAGCCCGGTGTGAGGTGTGTAGGAATGAGGCCCAAGCAGAAGGGAAAGCTGTGGTGTGCTCCCACGTGGGCTGACCTTTATTTGGGTGTCCAGGATTGGTTGGAGACCACTGACTTAAGTTTTAGGACTCTCATGTGGAAGTTATTACTGAAGGAGCCCGCAAAACCAATATGCTTTCCTCAGGGACACACGTGGGTTTGGAAGGTAATTCACGCGTGTGATGGAGCATACCAGCTCCTTGGCCATTTTGTGAGAGTCTGAGGCTCCTTGGACAGATCTATCTCTATGTAGCGCCTGGACTGTGTTCATCTGTAGGCACGGGGTAGCAACAGTTGTTAGGACAGAAAAACCCCACATTTCTCTGATTTAACACAACAGGAGGTTTTTCCTCACACCCCGGGAGAAGCAGATAGTGCTGATGAGGTGTGGCATATGGCCCTCTGGAATATGGGAATTCTGGGATCCTGTAAGGACTTGGGAGTTTCTCTGCCTTGAGCTGGGAGAGAGACAGAGAGGGAGCTACACAGTGGAAGAAGACATAACGGTTCTGCTTATGCCATGTCTGAAGATCAGCCTCACAGCACTGCCGGTTCTCCTGGAGGCTGACAATACATGGTCTACTGTGGCCTCGGCTGAGGAAGCTCATGCAGGGAGGTCAGCTGCGTGCAGGACAGGGGCCCCAGCCGGGAAGTGAGAGCCCTGTTGAAATGAACGTTTTTAGTTGGCTTCTGCAAGCCATAGAGCAACAGCAAAACCTTAAGACCACCCAAGTATGTGTGGACTGTTGAACTGAAAACCTGTGGTGAGGTAAGAGAAGGGTGAGGGTTAATCATTGTCCATTTGACAGGATGTATAATTACCTAGGAGAGGCACCTTTGGGGGCTTATTTTTCAAGGTGATTATAGACAGGTTTAATTCAACGGGGAAAGACCCATCCTGTATGTGGGTGATACCATCCCAAGGCTGTGGTCCCACACTGAGAAAATAAAAGGGAGAAATCCCTTTTCTTCTATCCCTGATTCCTGGTCCCTAAGGTGTGAGGTGGAGTCCCATGCAAATGTCCCCACCGCCATGCTCCCTCTCGAGGCTGGAGTCAGAAGAAATTCTTTCTGCCAGAAATTACTTTTTTTGTCAGAGATTTGATCACAGAGAAGAGAAAAGCAACCAAAACAAGGTCCCAGACAGACAGACAGACAGACAGACGGACAGAGCAGCAGATGTAACGAGGTGTTGTATTTACTCAACCTACGTGTAGTTCAGCACTAGAATTTGCGATTGACTTTCCACCTGGGAGAAACTCCCAGCCCATTTACAGTCACGTTATAGAAATGAACACCTCCTGGCCTGGGTTGTTTGGCACGTTGGCGTTGAGGCTTCCTTTACTACTAGTATGGGCGTTCTGTGCTATCCTTTGTATGGATCACTTCTTTCTCCATGGAAAGAGACTGATTTCCAGGTGTGACTATATATGAAGACGAAGCATGGAAGTTCCCAAACTGCTGTTTGAGATTTGGTTAGGTAGGACCACAGAGCTGGAGAAGGACACGGTGTGTGTGAATGTGCGCATGTGTGGGACATGGGTTGGGGAGGGGGCTTGAGGGCTGTTTCAGAGTTGCCTGAGAATAAAGAACAGCTGGTCCTGTCTCACAAGCAAACATGGAGGTTGAGTACTCCATTGGTCCTCCTGGACACCCAGAGACCCCTGATTTGGGAATCACCCTGATCTCTGAAGGTAGGGATCAGTCGGTCCTCTTAGTTTCTGTTTTTCCAAGTCAACATCTCTGAAATCAATGACACGATGCAATGGGCCATTTGTGACGGGGTTGTGGTCTGGGTGTGCTTGATCATTGTGTTCTTTGTAAGCATGACTGGACCACTCCCCAGAGAAAGTAAGAAAAATATAAAGATCTTTTAGAAGACAGTATGGCTGGGCACGGTAGCTCATGATTTTAATCCCAGCTCTCAGGAGACCAAGGCAGGTGGTCTATGTGGTCTGTGTGTGTTTGAGGACAGCTTGGTCTGCATTCTGAGTTCCAGGACAACCAGAGCTACACAGAGAGCCTGTCTCAAAAACTAACAAGAAGAGGATGCTATGAACCAAATTTTACGAAGATCTTTTCCTGACTGCTCCCCAACCGATCAAGCACTCGTGAGGAAATGAGATCTGTGGCTGGAAGGAGATTCTGCAGACAGCAGTGGCCAGCTCAGAAAAGCTGTGGTCACTCTCTCGACGCTTAGGAGGTGATGGTGTGCAGAAAACACACGTGTGAGTCACTGCTCTCTAACCCCGAGTGCCTTCAGGTGTCAGACTGAACATGAAAAGCCTTTAGAGACACTGAATTGTTTTCCTTCCCTTGTGCTTGAAGATAAACAGGAGATTGCAAATGTGGTCCTGTAAGCCTAGAACTCTTCCCATAAGCATAAAACAAAAGTTCAGACTGAGAAGAAAGCGTCATGCAGTACTTTTATAGGCCCTGCTTTCTTTTTTACGGGATTAACTAAGTTGACAGTGAACTTTTTTTTAAAAAGATGTTTGATATAATGGTTTTGGGTTTCTTGTATTTATTTATGTGACTAGGGTGGAGAGGAGGAGGGGGAGAGGGAGTAGGAGGTAGAGTTTATGTCACCCTTGTATGTGCAGGTTTCTGAGGAGGCCAGAAGAAGGCATCAGATCCCCAGGAGCTGGACTTACAGACAGCTCTGAGCCCCTAATATGAGTGCTGAGAGACGAATTCAGTCCTCCCTAAAAGTACTTCTAACTTCCAGGCCATCTTTTCAGCACCCAGTTTTAAATTCTAAAAAAGTTTTATCTAATCCTTTCCATTGGTTTCAGTGGCCATATCACGTCCATGTCATCATGCAGACTTTCCCCTGGCTTCCTTCCCATGTCAGCCAGGTGGCTTTTTAATGCTGGCAATGCCTATAGCTCAGGGACAGCTAAGGTGAGCCTTGACTTTAATGTGCCTGTAAACCTCAATGGTTCTTCTTTCCATAAAGTTTCCCATGATCATAGCTCATGAAGATTGAGGATTTGATGAACGATGTCGGTCAAGGTCCTTAAACAATGCCTTCTCTCCACCCCTTGAACCATGCACAAATGTTATGTTGAGTGGGAGTGAGGGTTCTAGGGCCAATTGCCTGACCCAAACTGGGATTCACCACTGGTGTGTGGCTTTGGGCATGCTACTTGGCCTTACTGTGCCCATTGCCTTCAGACTGTACAATGGGGTGAATATTCAGCAACCTCCAATTTATGATGACATAGGTTCAGCGTTTTGTATTCCATTCTACCCCAACATGAAGTAGATCGGAATTATTGTTACCATTGTACCATGGAACTTCCCAAGCATGGTAATACTGGGTCTTCTTATGGGCCCCACGTAGCCACAAAATTAAGATTGTTCCTAGTGGCCTTCAAGGGGATGCTTAGCTGACACATAGAAAAGTGTGATGCCCAGAACTCTGGGAGCCTCTTGTGAAGCCCAGGCTCTTCTTCCTCCTCCCTCTCCTCCTCCTCCTCCTCTTCCTCTTCTTCTTTTCTTCTTCCTCTCCTTCTTCTCCTTCTTCTTGTGTAGAGGTAGGTCTGTACCACACAGGGGAGAGAGAAAATGACAAAGGCAAGTCTGTACTTGCTCAACTGGGGTTCACCACTAACAAGACAAAGATTTCCTCAGTAGGGTTCGCACTCTTATTCTATAGAACCACCTGTCTTAGTCAGGGTTTCTATTCCTGCACAAACATCATGACCAAGAAGCAAGTTGGGGAGGAAAGGGTTTATTCAGCTTACACTTCCATACTGCTGTTGATCACCAAAGGAAGTCAGGACTGGAACTCAAGCAGGTCAGGAAGCAGGAGCTGATGCAGAGGCCATGGAGGGATGTTCTTTACTGGCTTGCTTCCCCTGGCTTGCTCAGCTTGCTCTCTTATAGAACCCAAGACTACTATCCCAGGGATGGCACCACCCACAATAGGCCCTCCCCCCTTGATCACTAATTGAGAAAATGCCTTATACCTGGATCTTGTGGAGGCATTTCTCCAACTGAAGCTCCTTGCTCTGTTATAACTCAAGCCTCTGTCAAGTTGACACAAAACTAACCATTACACCATGCATAGCTCAGGACTGGAAGCAGACACATTGGAATACATAGAGTCACATGATGTCATCTCCATGTGAAAGTTCACAACCCAGCACCAGTTCTGGGTAGAAGTTGTCCTGGCAACTTCAGGGCCATGGGATTCTGCTGTGTTTCCCTGCACATCTTCATGGAGAATAGGAGACTTGTCATGGAGTCCAGGAGGCTGGGGATGCCCCTGCACTGCCCTCACCCCCATAATCATCCACCCCCTCACATAATGTGATAATGGAGGGCTTAGTTCCTGGGAGGATTGGCGCCAGTCTTTGAAAACCACTGGTCTTCCCATTGCTCTGTAGCTGAATCTGATGTAAAATACATGTTCCTGTTCACTGCCATTTATGTATTCGTTATCATTAACAGCCATTATAATTTTTCCCAGTGGCAATTACATTGATATTACTATATCTAAATCAAAGAGGACATTACAGCAATTACTGTCATGAGTTGATTGGGAACCACCTAATTTTTAAGTGACACTATTTTCTTATCAGCATGATTTTCCTTTGTAATAAATAATATGCCAAGAGAGTTGTGCAACCAAAAAAGGTAAAAAATGGTCTTCCCGTAGAAAATCCAACCGCTATCACACACACACATTTTTTAAAATCAATAAACAGAAAATATACTTATAGTTTCTCTTCTACATGAGAAGAATAAAATTAAAACCCTAAGTCCAAGGGTTAGGATGTTTTAATAGTCTGGACCCAGTCTGTAGATTGCTCAGGGTGAGGAAGTGCTGAGCTCTTCTTGCTAGATGGGGAATGAGGAGACAGAAAAGGCTGGTTGCCATAGTTCCTCACTGGGAGAGGGGATCCCAATCTGAGACTCTGGATGTGATGGAGCTGGGTTCTCCCTCTCTGTATGCTTCTACCAGGCTAGAGCTTCTCTTACACAAGGTCCGACTCAGTGATCACAGTAGAGTGTGTGCTTTGTGGCTCTCCTCCTGGGGCAGTCAGTCCTGTGACGGACGGGCAGTTAGCCAAAGGGTAAGGAGGCAGTCATTTCCCACAGATTCCTGGACTGATGCTGGGCTCTGTCCCTAGACTTTTATCTTCCTCCAGCTGTGCCCCTGCTCCAGTAGAGCTGACCCAGCTCTCCACTGGGGGCTTTGTGGGCCTATTCTCCCAGTTACAAGTTTCCATTACATCATGGCGTACACAGATTTTAGGTCAATTCTAACCACTCTCCTACTGCCAAGAACCACCCAACTGCCCTATTGGAACACCGTCTACACCGTCTAACCACAGCCTCCTTCCCAGTCAGACCGACCTGGCTGAAGGCTCTGTCTGAGTGACCCTAGAGCTGTAATTGGCTTCTCTGGACCTTGATTTTCCAGGGAATGAACTGAAGATGACCCTTAGTTGCTTTTCTACCCTAGGTCTTCAGAGACCTCAGAACTACTGGTAAACCTGTGAACCCTGCTGTCTAGCTGTCTCCAACTTACCCACTTGGTGTATTTATCCTCAATATCAGATATTTTTTCCAGTGATCTGTGCCTCAGTATCTCTGTCTGCAAAATGGGGATGCTGTACAAAATGTTGGATATATGTGCCTGGCTTATTGTATATGAGATATGGGTGGTACACGCCTTTAATCCCAGCACTTGGGAGGCAGAGGCAGGTGGATTTCTGAGTTCGAGACCAGCCTGGTCTACAGAGTGAGTTCTAGGACATACAGAGAAACCCTGTCTCGAAAAACCAAAAAAAAAAAAAAAAAAAAAAAAGCTATTTTCTAGCACTTACCCTCATCAATTATAACTGGAAATGATTATATTTTTTATATATTTGGATAAATGAAAAATATTAGGAAAAATTATTTCAATATGTTGTTTATTAGAAAATTTTAATAGTATATAAGGCTCATATTAGTATTCATGTGTGTGTGTGTGTGTGTGTGTGTGTAGGTAGGGGTGTGTGTGTGTGTTTATGTAGATGCATGTGTATGTGGAGGTGTGTGTATGTATGTGTGTGTGTACGTATGTGCATATGTAGGTAAGAGTGTGTGTTTATGTAGATATATGTACATGTATGTGTATGTACTTATGTAGGAAGGTAGATATGTATTTAGGTAAGGTGTGTGTGTTTATGTAGATGCATGTGTATGTGGGTAGGTGTGTAGGTGTGTATGTTGGTAGTTGTGTTTGTATATTATGTAGTTGTATGTGTATATGTATGTAGGTAGGTGGGTATATGTGTAAGTAGTTAGGTATGTGCATGTGTATGTATGTGCATGTAGGTAGGTGTGTGTTGTGAAGGTAGGTAGGGGTGTGTATGCATATAAGTAGGTGTGTGTGTGTGTGTGTGTGTGTGCGTGTGTAGGAAGGTAGATAGGGGTGTGTGTGTATGTATAGGTAAATAGGTAGATAGGTAGGTGTGGAGATACATATGCATATGTGTGTAGGTATGTGTATGTAGGTATGTGTATGTTTGTAGGTAGGAGTATGTATGTATTATATATGTATGCAGGTGTGTTTATGTATTATATAGGTGCATGTGCATGTGTGTGTATGTATATATGTATATAGGTAGGTATGTATGTGTGTATATGCGCTTGTGTGTGTGTAGGCAGGTAGGTAAATGGTTGTGTGTGTATGTAGATGTATGTGCATATGTGTGTAGGCATGTGTATGTAGGTGTGTGTATGTATGTATGTAGGTAGGTGTGTGTATGTATTATGTAGATGCATGTGTCTATATGTATATATATTTATAAAGGTTGGTAGGTATGTGTGTGTGTATGTATATGTGTGTGTTGGTCTGCAAGCCTCAGGAATCCTTTCAATGTTTCTGCGTCCCTAGCACATGAAATTACAAAAATACCACACCTAGATTTTACACAGGTTCACGGAATCAACTCAGCTCCTAGTACTTGTGTGTTAAGTACTTCCAGACCAAGCTATATCCCCAGGCCTCACAGTAATGTTCTTAAGGACACAGATGGATAGAACACTCCGATTTGAAGATTTGAAGGAAGAATGTAGTGAACAAGTTGCACAGGCCTCAACCACAGCAGAACTTGTAAAATGCCCACACCCCCATCCAGTCCCAGCCCCATGCCTGCCCCTCTCTCAGAGCCGTTGGGTACTGTGCCATTGTAAACATCACTACCCTCTCCACGAAGGCTGAGGTCTGGCAAAAGGGACCATGCCAAGTGTGTCAGGCAGACCTGACAGCTGGAGACTAGAACTCTTATGGTGGACATGTGGGTCCGCTAGCCTGTGACACGGGTTTCCCAGAGTGCTCTGCTCAGGCTGCTGGACATCCAGGGGCCCAGTGGTTGCGGCTTCCTCCTGTTCAGCCAGTGACCAACCGCGGATACCTTTCCTGGCTCCAGGACTCCTGAGGCTCAAGACTGGAGAAGGAAAGGAAAAAACGCTCAAACAAGGTTGTCTGTTAATTCAGCACCCTCTCCTCCAGCCCACTGCATCCTCCGCACGCACGCACGAGGGTCAGGCACAAACAAGGCTATTGGTTAATACAGCATCCTCTCCCTGACCCCATTGCATCTTCCGCATGAGGGTCCGGGCGCAAACGAGGCTGTTGGCTAACACAGCATTCTCTCCCCCCAGCCCACGGCATCCTCCGTGCGAGGGTCCGGGAATGTGAGATAAACATATGTGTGTGATAATGAGATTGTTGGTGGCGAGTCAGCTGGAGAGGACAAGGAGCAATTAAGCTTGCTGACTTACACAAGTTAGAATGACGAGATGCTAGGGCTGGCCCCACTCATCCACATAATAAGGCCCCGTCCCTGTCAACTGTGGCACATCACTGCTGCTGGGAGCCGGGTGCTCACTCCTGCCCCTCCTCAGTACTGCTCCCACCAGGCCCAGCAACACGCCTGTCAGGAGCACCTGCGTCCGCACACCCACCCTTTCTGAGCACAATCCAGGAAAGCGCATCTGTGCCGAAGGCTTGCATCTAGTCTTAACTGAATACACATCTAGTTGCCACAGATGTGGGAGGGTGGCTCTGGGGAGCCTGCCTGAGAAAATGTTTCTTGGTAGGGAATATTCTGTCTCAGAGTGCTTGATGAGCAAGTATGACGATCTTAGTTCAAATCTCCAATCCCCACTTGAAAAGTGGGCATGGTCACGTGTACCTGTATCTCTATTGCTTTGGGGAAGGGCAGAAATAAGAAGATTGCTGGGGCCCACTTTGTGCTTGTCTAGCTCCACGTTCAGTGAGAGACCCAACCTCAGGGGAATAAAATGGAGAATGATAAAGCTACACTCTACGTTGTTCTCTGCCTTCACACACACATACACACAGAATTACATATCATACATACATGCACACACAGTTATATATTACACACACACACAGAGTTACATATCACATGCACACATATACACACAGTTACATAGCACACAGATTTAAATATCACATACTTACATACACACAGTTACATATCATACACACATGCACACACAGAGTTACATATCACATGCAGACACAGTTACATGTCACACTTAGACACACAAATATACACAGTTACACATCACACGCAAAACACAGTTGTATATTACACAATGCATACATACAGCTATATATCACACACACAGTTATATATCACATGCAAAACACACAGTTGCATATTACACACATGCATACATAGTTATATATCTCACACACAGAGTTACATACCACACATGCACATATACACAGTTACAAATCACACACACAGAGGCACAGTTACATATCATACACATATGCAATACACAGAGTTACATATCACACACACAGTTACATATCTCAAACACATATGCACAGAACTACATATCACACACACAAACACAGAGCTATGCATCACACACACAAATACAGTTACATATCACACACATGCACATTGTGGACACAGATAATTACATAACACTCACATGCACACACATACAGTTATATATCACACACAACATAGTTACATAACACATATGCATACACACATGTATATACACACATACACACAGTTACATACCACACACATAGTTATATATCATATACACACATAGTTACATAATAAATACACATACACACACACACACACACACACACCACTGCTTTGCAGACCTCGGGGTTAGACTGTTCTTGATGAGAGTTTCCAGAGAGAGAGAATACTAAGGAGGCTGGTGCCTGACAGCTTAGCCCACTCACACTGTTTCTGGTCACAGGGAAGATGCTATTGATGGTCCAGCAAAGGGTGCCCTCAGGCCTGGAGACCGAGGCCTGCGTTATCCCTTATCTGCACACACTGAGAAGAAGGAGGCATGGCAGGCTCTTGCCCTGACTGCTGAATGCACAAAATTCCAGGAGAAGATGAGATTCTTTGTGTTTGGAGACAAATCAGTTACCTCATGTGAGCCCTGCCCTCAATCTCAACCCAGTCCCCTTGATGTCCAGTGCAGTGCCAAGTCCTGGCTCAGTAACAGCAGCAGGAAGAGGACACTGATGGGACACTGCATCCTGCTGTGCTGATCATGGCTCCCTCTACCAGAGCCAATCTGCTGGCCAAGGTGGGAAAACGCGCAGCCTTCTGGGCTTGAGTACACGGAGCGGCAGGGAACACCCATGAGGAGGGCAGCCTTTCCTGCCCCTGGCACTGCCTGGGAAGAGCTGGTACCCAGAGTTCCCTGTTTCCACATTCACCGGTGGTTCTCATGGATGACCCATGTGTGATTGCCCCTGGAGAAGAGAGATAATCCACACTGGGCAGTTGTGGCACTCATGACCATTTGGCCCTGGCTTTGGGTTCTTGGTTAGGATGGGTTGTTTTTCTGCCTCCACACAGGGCCCAGGGGAGATGGAGGTGGCTAGTGATACAGGTGTCCCTGGTTGAAAAAGTTCTGTGCTAGGTTGTAACTCATAGCAAGCCCATCAGGATCCCGTGTTCTCTGCAGGGAAAATGGACTGATGCATTTCTGTGAAACCTAACTGACTTCCTTTTATGTGACAGGAGCAACCCTTATTAAAGGTTCTCTTTTTATTAATCACACACGCAGACACACAGTTACATATCACACACAGGCACACAAACACACACAGTTACATATCACATGCATGCATACACACAGTTACATACCATACACACAGTTACATATCACACATACACACACAGTTACAAATCACACACATAGACACATACACATATACACAGTTACAAATCACACACACAGTTACATATCACAAACAAATGCACATATACACAGAATTACATATAGCACGTATCTCCAAACCCTCTAAGTATGAACACAAGCCTCTGCCATGAGCATAATGGATTAAATACTAGAAAGTAAAAAGTTGTATTAAAAAATAGTGACATGGGTCATCATCTGAAAAGAGGGAAACTGCATAGGGCTCCAGGCTACAGTGAGGGTGTGGTGGGAGACAGCGTCTCAGGTGTGTGGCCCGCAGCCTGTGGTGCACCGTGGGGTTGCTGCCTTGCTTTTCCAGGCTTCTATTTCTCCCTACAAGGAAAAGGTTGGTATCTCATTTCTAACATCTGGCTTAGATCTAGAATTGTGCGGTTCTCTGCCACAGCTGTGACGAAGTGGCATGCTTTAGACCTCAATGATGTGTAAGAAATAAACAGATGCTGGACAGAAATGCAACCCTGCCAGAGAGATAATTGTGGGAGCAAGGAGCTGCATGTCAGTGGGAAAACTTCTCCAGGTCATGAGAAACTGTGAGGAATGAGTTCCTTCCCACTGTCTCAGCGATGAGTGAGCCCTTACCCTGACTGAGCTTCTCCTGGTGGCAGTGGCAAGCTGTATCCTCATCATTAGACCTGCGACCAATGCCTGTTTGAGACTTTGTCTATTTCCTGTGACAAGACAGTTCAACCTCCCCACTTGGAGGGGGAAAGGTACCTGAAATAATGAATTGTGAAAACTTCTTATGTTTCCTTCAGTTTTCCTGAGCGAATTCCCCCCAAGCTCATGGCTTGGCCCTACTGTCCCGTCATTCTGGCACTGAGAGCTAGCTTGTGCCTTGAGACATCATCCTGGTGTTTCCATCTTAGCCAGCTTCTATAGCTGGTATTCCCAGGAGAAAGAGAAAGAAGCTTACTGCTATGGACAGGGGAGACATCACCAGGACAGGTGCCTTAGATACTTGGTTGCAATGCACTTGTGGCTCAGACATCCTTCCCTTTCATGGATGCTAAGTGAATGAGATGAACAAAACCGAGAAGAAAAAAAAAAAAAACAAACTTCTGTCCTTTAAGATTCTTCAAAATAGTATCACTATATGTCTAAGTCAGGGTTTCTATTCCTGGACAAAATATCATGACCAAGAAGCAAGTTGGGGAGGAAAGGGTTTATTCAGCTTGCATTTCCACATTGCTGTTCATCTCCAAAGGAAGTCAGGACTGGAACTCAAGCAGG
>NC_034604.1:76826200-76845229 GCF_900095145.1 Mus pahari | reverse complement strand
ACACACACACACACACACACACACACAAACCCTCTCCATAGCACTGTGTCTCCAGAGACTTCCCTTGCATGGATGAAGCAGGAGCCCCTCAGCTGAGCACAGAGCGATGGGCAAACAGAATGCCAGGAAGTCTCTGACTGAAAGAAGGAAACTCCTCATACACTGGGCCAGGCATTGAGCATGCCAGGCTCTCCTCAGGACCACCTGCGCCTTGTCTGACTAGCAGCCCAGAGGCTGCATGTGGCCATGCATAGTCATGAATACACCTCAGCACAGGATAGTAAACTGACTTAAAACACTGTGAGCACTGTGAGCTCTTTTTTTTTTTTTTAAATAAAACTTTTAGTGACTTTACTGCCTGGTGAATTTTGTAGATGACAACCTCATGTCACAGACTCCCAAGGTTGGACATGTCCATTTCCCTGACGTGTGGAGGTCAGAACTGCCCATGGACTTCCAGACACCGGTGCTTAGGTGTTATGTAATCTTAGGATCTTGGAAGTCTGGAGTTTAATCAGAGGACGCATTTGGAGTACTTCTAAATTAGCACTTCAGCTAGATGACAGGAGAACAAGAAGGGAAAACCTTAAACAGAATGTATTTATTTATTTCACCAACAGGTGGACCCCCTTGAACTGCATGAGCATCTTGTACAGCACTCCAGGAACTCAGGTTTTCCAGATGAATAGTCCCGGGTAGAGAGGTCCAGTGGTTCGCCTGAGGCTGTGGTGTGGGACTCAACAGCCCTTGGAGCCTCTCTCAGGTAGCATATCCAGCTAGAAACTAAGAGGGTAGTGTCTGCTCTGTGATCCCAGGTCGTAGGCACTGGTATGGGCGGACAGATGGGCTGCTGCTGGCACCTTAAAATCAAGGTGAAAAACAATTCGTGGTTGAATACAGGCCTCAGGTGCTGTACCTACTGAAGTGTGTGGAGAGGAGAGGGGCGGTGAGACCGGCCCTGCACTCTAGGGGGCGTGGTTTTCAGGAGAGTGTGGACATGCTCGAACACCATTTAAGAAAGGTGCTGGCGTGTGGTGTGAATGAACCCTGCATGGAGCCCAGCTGTGAGAGTGGCTGCCTACTCTGGACTGAGGCATATAAACAAGCCCACTGCAGGCAGTTAAGGAACAAAGCAGACTCACTGTCATCCTAACCTGCTTGCTACAGGAAGGTCACTTCTTCGTAAAGCTTGCTGGTACAGCTAACCCAAGTTAAATTCCACCACTAGCAGAGACTCCAGAATCTCTTATGTCCCAAATAAGATTGTGCAAAGACAGTTAACAAGGGGAAAGATGCCGCGGGGGCCGGCAAGGGCGGGGCTGGGGCCGGGCGGGCGGTGATTCAGTTCTCAGGTATAAGGAACTAAGGATCTGCGTTAAATAAAACATAAAAGGCTGAGCGATGGGCCATGGCATGTGACCCTGGTGCTGGAGAGGATGAAAAGGCAGATCCTTGAGCTTCTGGGCCCCCAGCCTGACGTCAGACAGTGAGAGATCTTGAAGAGAGAGAATGTAGGGCACCGAGGTACTCTCTGACTTTTACATAGATATTCTTGTGCATTCATGTCCACATGGGCATATGCCTGCACGCTTGCCCTTGCGCATGCGCATGTTCACAGGCATGCGCACCCACACACTGCTGTTTCCTCCCCAGTCTTTCAAAAGTTCTCTACTTCCATTCACTCCTACCCTGGTTCCTCGTTCTGCTCTCCTCTCAATTGATCAGTAGTTGCTTCTGGTCCCTTATCCCTGCTCCAAGTTGTACTGGACACAGCATAATTGATCATTTTCCTGCTGGCCTTATCCCGACCCTTCTAGCCCACATACACTCAGTCCCTCCAGCTCTGGCCTCTTTTCTGGGTAGTGGGAGAGTAGAGAAGGAGGAAGAGACGTCACCTTTTCCTAGCGAATGACACCAACCACAGTCAAACCCCTATGAGGACTGACAGGTGCCAGGGACCCTGAGGGCTCTGCCCAGTCTGACTTGTTCCAGGTCTCCCTTTAACTCCTAGTAGATTTGACCTCCGCTTCTGTCAGCTTCCCCTTCCTCACAGTTGACTATTACAGTGACATATTTAACAAGCACGTGCATGGGTTGTAACTTTCCTCTTAAAAGGCCACAGCCTCTTCGGAGACGAGAATTCTGACTATTAAATAAAGGCTGCATGTGTTGTCATGGTGTTGTCATGTTCCAGAAGACCTGATCCGAAGGGGTCAGAGCCTAGGCATCCTTCTTTCTTTAGGGTGATTGTAAAATGCTATGCACCTGTTGTATGGGCGGAGACCCGAGAGCGTGATTATTTGGTGCTCTATAAGGATGGAGGTGTGGCTGGCAGTCCCAGGCCAGGGGATAGAGGTCCTGTGTGACCACGAACTCCACTTTAAGAACCGGACAATAACTAGGGGCTGAGGTCTTGGGACTCTGTTCCATGTAGAGCTGTATGGGAAAGCTGGCAGGGCACCATGATCATCAGACTGAGTTGGGCTTCACAGCTGAATTCCCAAAGGGATCCTCCTTTGAAGAAGTTGGAGATAAAAGTAAATGTGTTCATGGTTGTAGTAGAACCAGGATGGAAGGCACTGCAGAGAATGTGTAACTGAGCACTTCTATACTCTATGTGTAGTTCCCAGAACAGCAGTGTCAATATCCTCTTGGGAGAGGCAGGTTCCTGTGTCCCCCTCCCCCTGCCCTGTACTACTGAGTCAGGACTAGCATTTTAGCAGGTGACTTGTGTGCATATTAAACACGAGAAGAAATACCACTCCGGAGAACAAGAGCTTTGGCCTTAGTCTGAACTGTCATGGACTGTCTCAAGTCAAGGAAGGATGACATGAGCCACAAAATGTGTGTCTTCAGTGGACATGGGACTGATGCATCTGTGTCTATACCATTGTGAAGATAGTATTCAAATATGTAAAAACTTTGTGTAAAAAAAAATCCCCGGATGCCTAAAGAAAAGTCAAACTGGAAATGATGAATATCATTCAGTAATAATTCTTGGCTTTTCTCTCCTGCACAATGAAAAAAAATTTTAACAGCTGAAGTGATGAGGGGGCTCCTTCAACTCAGCTACATTCCATATACACTGATGTACTGGGGTGTAAGTAATTCCCCAAAACTTGCATTGAGTAAAAGCCCTCAAGGAGACAATTCAATTTCCAAATGTAAATTCCAGCCACATGTAGAGGGAGCACTATTGCTACCATCCCCTGGTGAGCAATGAGGCTTCCCACAAACGTGATTGCCTCTGACATTGGTGCTCTTCTCGGGAAGTGGCTTTTCAGGGTTACAAGAGGCTGCTTCAGCTGGGAAGGGATTTGCTGGTGTGGAGTTGAAAGTTGATGCTTGCTATGCATGAGTCTGAGACAGAAACGATGAGGAAAGACATGAATGTTCAATGCCATGTGGCTCAGAGTGGCTCCCCCCGCCCTTAGTCTTAATTCTGATCTGTGTGAGATTTTTGCCACAGCCTCGCAGGAAGCCCGTACCTATTGGGGTCTCCTTCCTTCCTGCACACCCTTTTACCTTCAAGTGACTGCTGATACCGATGAAGGAATGTGTCCCCCCACCCCCCGAACCCGAATGAGGAACTTGCAAAATGAAAATTGGATTTCAATTAGAATAGCAAATTCAGATTTTAGATATTTTGCTACAACAGCAAATATTCTGATGGTCAGTTATTATGTTAGGCCAGATGTTATGACAGGCAAAGATGAGCATCAGACACATTCTAGCCAGTAAATAGTATACAATCTGTATCTGGTATTACTGGCATTTAAGGACATGTTGGCCAGAGACCTTCTTTTAGTAGTTAAAAACGAAGTTGTATGATATTTATTATTTTGGGGTGTGAAATTTGCAGGCGTGTGTGTGTGTGTGTGTGTGTGTGTGTGTGTGTGTGCGCGCGCGCACGTGCGTGTGTCTATGCCCATAAAGGCCAGAGGCCAACCTCATGTCTCATTCTGCAAGAGCTCTCCACCTTTATTTTGAGACAGGGTCTCTCACCGGGTCCTGGGGTTCACTGATTAGTTTAGGCTAGTTAGGCAGTAGCCCCAGGGGTCCTCCAGTGTCTGCCTCCTCAGGGCTAAGACACAAGGGATCTGAAGATCAATCTCGGTAGGTCTACCTGCTTGCAAGCCAGGCCCTTCACTCCCTCAGCTCCATCCCTAGGATGATGTCCAGATGATACACCAAATTGGCCAAGAGCCCCACGCTATCAGATTAGAGTCTTAAGGATGATACTTTCCCTGGGTTTGCCATAGTGCCACCCGTGCGAAGGTTCTTCTTAAAGACCAGCCATGGCTCTGAAATATCTGTCAGTTTTACCCTGACAGATCTTGACCAATGGCAAAGGGGTGTGTGTGTGCAGAACTCCCCTGAGCACAGTGGACTCTATGATACGTGGGTAAACAGCGTGCTCATTCCTTCCGGGCCCAACTCTGTATTTGTAAAGTTGGTAGAGCCAGATTATCCTTTAAAATCCAGTGTTCCCAAGTAACATTTGGTCTTATTTACAAAGGCCAGGGAAAGACACACTTTCCAGATCTGTGTTTCTGCTGGAAGTGGCACCTGTGAGCCTGCAAGGAATGCTGGGAATTGGGCGTATAGGGTCCAAGGTCAAGTGCTTTCAAGGGAGTGGGATATCCTGTATCACTTCCATATTCCTCTACCTTCCACTGACCAAACTGCTGACAAGAAACACCCCAAGGCACTGCTTGCTGGTGTGTTTTAAGGGTGGCGCCACATCAGCAGGCAATGCTACCAGACTCTTTTCTGAGCCCTCAGCACAGATTCGTCTTTGGTACTGGATGCTGCCACCCAGCAGCGGGGTATGTTCTAATTATTATTTTAATTTTGTGTTGGCAGAAAGATACTTTGAGGGAAGCACTTCCTTTGGGGGGCTATTCAGATCTCCAGACTTCTGGCTCAGGGCTTCTCAGCACACATGAAGAACATATTGGTTTTCCCCCAAACTGTCCTCTGTACAGTGCTTACTGCTTGCGGGACCCATGAGATGTTTCCTGAGTTCATCCATTCCTCCTGGGATGGAGGACCTGCACAGAAGGGAAAGTCTACAAAGGGCAAAGCCAGCATTTCCAAGTAAACAGTACATTCCAAAGTACTTATGCCAGGCATGCCTCACTGGCTGCTGGGTTGAGGGCAAGCCTTAAACAGAAGCTTCAAGCTTATATAATCAAAATATACATCTCACTTGACTTTTTTTTTCATATCAGCCCTTTCCTACAAGAACTTCCTGAACTGACATATACTGGTAAAACATTATTTTGTGTTGTGTACTATGGTTTATTTATTATTTACTTATTTGGGGGTGGGGGGTGGGAGCAGCCTTGCCAAGATGGCTCACAGTAACAGCAGTAACGTTCTCACAGAGAGCATCCTTCCTTCTATGAGCTGAGATGACATGATGCCAAAAGGCTAGTAAAAAACAGAATTTCAAGTTTACAGCAGTGCCCTGTTACTGGCAATCAAGCTTGGCACTTTGGCTTCAAAGGATGCTCTTATTTAAATCCTGGATTCTAGGCCATTGTGGGGAAAACCAGTTGCAGAAGCCGTGCAAATAAAAACCCAAACAGAACAAAGCCCCCCCCCAACCCCTAAACTGAAAAATTAATAGTCTGCATATATTTTAAATGAATATTACAAAACCAAAGTATTTTTAAGGGTGTGGGAGTTAGAGATGAGTATCAAGATCAGGCCATTTTGCATGTGAGCTGCCCTAGAAAATTTGTAAAACTTAGGAAATTAGCATTCCAAGGGAAAAGTCCTAGGTTCTATCGAGTTTATTCCGAACGCTGCTGCACAATGCTCACCTGACTTTTAAGATCTGAACTACGGTATTTAACCCGTGCGAACATGTGGTAGAGTCATCAGGAAAACGTACTTTGGTCCTTTGCACAAAGCCTTATTTTAAAGGGAAACTTGACTGGTAAATTTATGCAGCCCCAGAGTTCCACAAGGGGTGAAGACATCACAGGTACAAGTCAGGTGGCCATTATACGTGTTATCCAAATAAAAACCCCAAAACGGAATGCCAAGAAGCAGGTCCCTAAGGTGGGCAGTGTCTTAAATGGTATCATCTGTCAAGTCTCCAGTATCTGGTGGGGACACAAAAAGGAGCTGGTGGTGCTGGCTCGTACAGCCTCATTAGCTGCTGTGCACCCTGAGTACACAGCACAGGCTTCCCCTGTAGCTGCAGCTACTTCTCACATACTTGCATCAGATAAATGAAATACTAACCACCCACTGCAGGGACTCTGTTCCATCCCCGATAACTCCCTTCTGATGCAACCAGACAATAACACAAAGAACCAATCTTTCTTTGCAAACCAGTTCCTGGATTTTTTTTTTTTAATGCTAAAATCAATCAACATCTGTAGTCACTGTGAAAAGGACCAGGAATTATATTGTCAGTGCTTTTTGTTTTCATTGGAAACAGGTTTGAAATGGGGAGGGGGGGTGGGGGGTGGGGGGGTGGGGGTGGGTAGCATTTGACTTTTTAGAAGTCCTGACCAAATACTAAGGCATCTTAGGGATGTCTTTCTCAGGAGGCAGTGCCTTCTTCCTTGCTGGGCCAGGGAAGCTGACAGACCACATCAAGAACTGAGAATTCGTTTATCCCATGCCACAGTTCTGCCCTCTTCCCGCTCTCCAGAAAAGCTGACAGTGACCCTGAATTATGAACGCACACTTTCCATGTATGGAGGCAGAGAGGAGTGTGGGCCCTCATAGCATCTTACCTTCCCCCAGGGATTGGTCCTGAACAACAATCCAAGGAGAACCAAACTGATACTCAGCTATAGCCCTCAATTAAAAAAAAAAATTCAAAAGATTTTTTTAAAAAAAAATTTTAACCATATTTTTGGCATTGTTGGAATGGGAGGAGTCACTAGGGCTTGTTTTCTAAGAATAAATAAAACCAGCATGCACCATAATTTCTCTGTTTGGGGACAGAAAGAAGTGTGTCTTTTTTTTTTTTATGTTTTATTTTAAACCTGGGTGTGCGAATTCTACTTTTACACATCTGAATTTAGTATATTCCCTCAAAACATAATACATTTTTATTCCATAGCTTGAGGGATCCATCAGATAAAATGTTGGTCTTTCATCTTTATTACCCTCCCATTAAAATGAAGGAAACCGGGACTCACTTCAGTTCAGAAGAGGCAATTTAGCTGGTAATGTCCTCAGTCCTCAAGCCTTTTCAGAAGGAGAGCATTATCAGTGAGATTTCACACATCTATCTGCATAGCAAGCAACTAAGCCTTTCAGACATATACTATGTTAAATTTAATAATAGTCTTTGATTAGATTATTTTATTACAACATTTTTTCCATTACCAGTCATTTCCTGAGCATTCTGACATTCATAAAGCCGCCCCTCCCTTCTGCTTGTTATGTTTGTATACAAGAGAGCCAGCGAAGTCTCTCCTGTTGCAGTGGCTAGGTCTGAAAGGGACAGATTAATAACTAAGCATCACACTGGAAGAGCCTTTCTTGTCCCCTGCTCCGGCAACCCTCTGCTATGACGAGGACACAAAGAGCCCCGCTCAGGCTGCTACCCTTCTTCATAACTCACAAGCATCAGGGTGGCAATAGCCTCTAGTGCTATTTGTCTTTAGTGCAGTTGTGACACTTCGGCATGATCCATAATTTGGCAGCTATTTACCGTGACATTTCCCTTCAGTGCGGCCATAACGTTCAGTGAAGCCATTATTTGGTTCCATTTACCATATAAATTGTATTGTTGTGCGTGCATGCTAGCAGCTACATTAGGTACCTGGAAATGAGTAAATCTTGTAAAATAGATACTAACAGCTAGCTATTCAGAAACAAGATCTCTCTGCTCCCTAGATGCAAGGAAAGAATTAAACCTGGCCCCCCCGACTTTCACAGAACGCTCCTAATTGCATTCCCATTCATTGAGAACGTTTGATGTTCTGAAACCCAAGACTGAAAAATAATCCGACAGCCTTCACCTTCGATTAGGAAGGCACTATGGGGTTCTGATTCCAGTACAAAAGTGGCAGGCAGCCTTCGGATATCTAAGTTGAAGGGCAAGCAGACCAGCTATGGCGAGGCGTGAAGAGAAACAGCAGGCAGGATGGTAGACGACACGTGTGCACCAGGACACAACACTACAGCAGGTGGCTCACTTCTCTCAAACACCAAGAAGCAAAATGGCAACACAGGACACCTGACTGTCATTCCGTGTCTGCACCAGAGACCAGGCACACTTTCCGCACTGAGCCTCTGAGGAGAATCAAATGGATGTGGTTTTAGATGGCCGGGGTGCTTACTGTGTTCGGAGCTATGTGACATTTGGTCCTTGGTGTCAGAAAGTCTCCTTTTAACCCTTCACAGGCCAGAGTGAGCCCCCTTCTGTGCTCTCCATTTTTTTTGCCTTTTACTGAAGAAACATCACAGAGTTTTCTTATTCCTCTGTCCACATTAGTTTTCACAGCCTCCCAAAGCTATAGCTTTCTCTTCCAAAATCCACTCTGCTTCTAATAGTAATTTCTTCCTAGAACAGGAACTTTATTTTTCCTTCACAGACAGTCTAACCAGGATGTGAATTCAGGCCATCAAACAGTATACACATCCTTAAGACACATGTTTGCTGAATCACTTTTCCAATAACTTAACAAGATTAAATTTGGAGAATTCTCTCCCAAATGTCTATTTAGATGGTTGGTTAGTGATTTATGGGGGAAGAGCTCCTTCCTAAGCCATGAGACTACAAGGCGGATGGCACCGCTTTCTCACCTGGTAAGTGCTTAACCCAAGAGCTACTGCTTCCAATGCAAAGACTTGGTGAGCTATCTGAAGGCTGATTTAAAAATCTCATCAAGCTGGGGGACATACTGACTCGATCAGCTCTCACATCAGGAATTAATTTACTTCCCTGAAACAATAAAATCTGGAATGAGACCGTCCATGACTAAAGACTCAAATGTAAACGTTTTACCTCTTAGCTATAGAGAGAACTTTTATTGAGGCACATTATTTTTACCCCCAAGGAAAGGGGGGATTCATTAACACTATACTTTTGTTTTTAAGAAATATTAAGTTCGTTCTAAGGCATGGAGAATTCATTTCTCTCCTTAGGTTTCTGTCACTGTCCTGTTGGTCACAGCTTACTGCTGACAGAGTGCGGTAACTCAACAACAAGCTTCCCGATATTTTTCCCCGTGTACATATAGTCGACAGCCTGAAACACAGACTCCAGGCCAATGAACCTTCCATTCGGAGCCAGGTGTCCCAGGTCCACCTCACACACCAGGTCCCCACGAGTGTACAGATCCAGCAAACGTTCCATGGCAGCCTGGTACTTGGAGAAGTAGTGGTTCAGGAAGAAACCCCTGAGGCTGGCCGACTTCTTCAGGAGCTTGGCTGGCAAAACTCCCGCTTTTACTGGTGACAGTCCTGTAGGGCTTTGGTAGCCAGAGATAAACCCAATCACTATCAAGCGCCCTTTGGTGGCCAAGGCATTCACAGCCAGGTCAAACATGGCTCCCCCAACACACTCATAGACTACATCGACGCCTTCAGGATACTCCTGCTTCAGAACTGTCTCCACAGGCTCTGTTCTGTAGTTGATGGGTCGATCACACCCAATTGATCTCAGAAAAGCTGCCTTTTCGTCTGAAGAGCAGGTTCCGATAACGTGGCACTTGGCTATCGTTGAAAGCTGCACAGCAAACTGGCCCGTGCCCCCAGCGGCTGCTGTGACCAGAACTTTCTTCCCTTCTGACAGTTCCCCAAGCTCTTCCAGGCTGAGGTACGCAGTGGTGCCACTAATCAGCATGGTGAGATATTCGGGTTTCACTGAAGGCACGGGAATTGCGATGCTAGCAGGCACCACTGTATACTCAGCAAAGGAACCAGGAGTCATATAAGCCACAGCCTGGCCCACTGTGTACCTAGCACTAGCAGAGAGGCCTAAGGCCACCACCTCACCAATCCCTTCAAAACCTATGTCAAAGGGTGGCTTCGCGGACGGGTCATAGCGGCCTGCCGAATAGTTGATGTCAGATGCGTTAATACCAACGAATCTAGAAGAAAACAAATGGATGTATTAAGATTCTTTCTTTGTTAACGACCTTCATACTCTGCTTAAGGAAAAAAGACCAGTCTAATATCAGTGAATGTGAAAGAGCTCCTAAACTGTAAGACTTGACAGAATGCGGGAGGAGGATTCTTGCTACTTAGGAGCCGGGGAGGATTCCTACAAATGTAGTAACTCGAGTTTGGGCAGATTTTATTCCTTTATAGTTAGGAATAATTTCATATTATTTTAATCAGCAAGTGACGTACTGGTATTTCCTGTACCACTTTTTTTTTTTTCTGTCCTCTTTCAAAAGGAGAAATAAGGAAAAGGCAGGGTGTGTGTGTGTGTGTGTGTGTGTGTGTGTGTGGCAAGCCAGGAAGCCCTCACAACACACAAAGTTCACTGAAGCTCTGAGCTGGAAATTAATTGGTCTCTTAACAGAGATGTTAAAAACAACAGTGGGATACAATATACCCGAAGAAACACACTTGTATTGATTCTGGTAACAATTTAACACTTCAGATAATAATAGTAATGACAATGATATCATTAAAGATTGATGGGCGCACAAGGTCGTCCTTGCTACATGTTACTGCCCCAGTTGTTTTGAAAGGCCGGCAAATTTTCTCTCTGATATAACTAAGCCCAGCATGAACATATGCATTTTGATTAATTGAACAAAAACTGAGTGATTTTTATGCAGCATTCAGCATTTAACAGCCTCTTTCAGATGAAAAGGGAAGCAAGCCCTCACTGTATTCTCCCCAACGAGAAGCAGAGACGGGGCCTGATTAATAGCAGATGACCGGTTTCGTTTTGTATCCAGGCTCACTTTAACTGTGGAGCCAGAATTTGACCGGCTTTTCTTGGTACCCTAGTGTACCTCATAACAAAAATATCTCTATGGTGCAGTTGTGGCTATCGTCTAAGGATGTTGAGGGAACTCTAACTCAGAAGGTTCCCCCAAAATACCATTTCCTCCTGTAAGAAAATGAAAACATGGCAGGAGAAAGATGAAAAGAATTTACTTTTAATTTAATGAACACAAACTATGTGTAGGACACACCTTCACTGTCTATAGATAATACCCTGTACTTCCAAATGGCTCCTCACGAGGATTCTACCATAAAGAAACACCTTTTTAGACTGTGGAAATAAGAATGCTTGAAACAGTTTCTCCCTCCAAGTTGCTTCCAGAAGCCAGCTTACCATGGCTCCAATTATTTCTGTAAATTCTGCTTTTTGTACCCACAGATAAAACACAAGAATAAAAAATGGGGAAAACCAGTTTTGTTTATTTTTGAATAGCAACATACCAATATTCAATATTCTTTTTTTCTTTTCTTTTCTTTCCTTTTTTTTTTTTTTTTTTTGAGAAGGGGTAGGAGGGCTGCATCTTATCATTTTCCCTTTAATTTACAGTACACTTCTCCATACCTGACCTTTCTAAAAAGAACTGGCTCATGAGATCTTGATTCTGGAGCTCCTAGGTACAGCCCACTAGAGCTAGGCTGCAGGGCATCTCATGTCCCTTGTCCCTTCACCCAGCAGAAAAGCCAGCTCCAGGAGAAAAAGCAAAAGCCGGCTAGGCTGGAAATGATCTTAGGGCTAGGTTTGCTTAGCGGTTGGGGAACAGAGACCAAAGTCCAGTTGTCCGTTCTCTAGTCATGGTTAACTTGTCCTGTTCCCCCTCCAGGCTGTGTTCATTGGGCATTTCGAGGTCCACAGGGGCCGCTCTCCTCCGGGGAGCCCTGAGTCTGGCTCCTAGAGAAGCTGGGGGAAGCCAGGCCCAATGCTGAGGCCCACGGTGGGGGTGGGAAGGATAAACTGGACCGAGAATGTAAATTTCCTCCCAAATCCTCCATCTTCCCCTCCCTCTGGCGGTCGCTTTTTTTCCTTGGAAGAGGTGGAGACCTAGCAGGGCACACTGGCGGAAGGGGGCAGCTGAGGCCAAGTTTGGAGGGGTGAGAGTACGGCTCTGCTGGAGTGGTTGCTGATGGCTCGAAGAGGTTTGGGCAGGAAACACCACAGCAGTCACTATGGCGATCAGCACCAGCAAGCACTGGTGAGGTGGTGCTGACCCGCAGGCCTGCGAGCCTCTTCCCCGCAGGCATCAGCCCGGTAGCGCCCTGGCCAGAAAGCTGCGCACCACACTGGGGAGCTTCGGGTCGGGTCTGTGCAGGGAACGGGGCCTTTCCGTTGCCACCCTCCGGAGAGACATCAATGATCACGTCCGGGAGCAAGACGAAATTGCTGGCCCCACGGACAAGCTCTTCCGAGTCCCCGGAAAGCCACGCAGTGCCAAACCTGCCAAATCATGACCTTGACCCTCATGCATCTCCATTTACCACCACCCAACCCTGCTCTCTTGTAACCTATGCTCGTAGTCGCAGAGCGGTTCCAACTACTGCTTATATAATCTGTCTTCTGGTCCCTGCCCTCTCCAGAGTCTTTTGGTCCATGGTGCCGGGAGCACTGTCTCTACCTGGTACCTCCTCCTGACACTGCATCCCTGACGCGGTTCTGGAGACCCGCCACCGACTGGGTCGCACCTTTGTCCTTACCCGAGCTTTACTAAAAGCTGTGCAAGACTTTCGCTCCTCAAGAACCAAGTTCAAGGGCAGCGGGCTCAAAAGGGAAGAGGAAGGAAGAAAGGCACGAGCCACAGACAAACCAAAACAAAACAGGAAATGCACTGATGCACTTGGAGACCCTCCCTGTACCCACTTCCTCCATAATTGAAAATGTGTGCCAGTAATGACCACAGGATCCCAGCAACTTGAGAGAAATATGCACTATGAAAACTAAAGTACAGGCATCCCACGTAAAACAAGTGGGACCACAGCAGGCGTTTCCCAAATATGTGCCCATCTAAAGCTGCTTGGTTATTTATACCAGAAAGTGGTGAGCTTCGTTTATTGTAGAACAGGGTGACGGGGTGGGGGTGGGGAAGTTTTCCTTTGAACAAAAACCAAACAGAAAAACTTAGACCACAGGAAGAGCCTTGAAAACCGGGAGACAAAACAAAGTCACCTAAACCAGACTTTTCTTGAAAAAAAAAAAAAAAGGAAAACATAGAAGACAGAAGACAAGGAGGAGGAGGAGGAAGTGGAGGAAGAGGAGGAGGAGGAGAACTAGTAGTAATTGTAGTAGTTGAGGTGTGTGTGGAATATCTCAGGCTTGGAGAGTGAGCAGAAAAATTTTACCCTCCCATGAGCAACAAACCGTTTATCACAACGCCTCCCCTCCCCCCACTACTCACCGCCATTTCTACAAACTCTTTGCATTATCTTACACATGAGCAGAAAATCGTTAGGAATATTTGGAAACGAAAAATAATCTGTCACTCTCACGAAAAAGCCAGAACTAGCACACAAGAGGACTTGACCGTGGTATCTGTCTCCCTTTCTTCTCCGAGGGTGGAGCAGGGATTGGGGTGGGGTAGGGCATGGGACTGTAAGGTAATGGCTGATAAAGGAACATCAATTACTGATTCAAGAGGAGTTCTGTGCACCCTCCACACCATTTTTCCTGCACTGTAAACTTTACTGTCCTGAATCCCTGTCTAGCTTGCAGGGACTGCCCTTCTTGTGAATGAAGGCATGCATTTTGCAGGAAATGCAACAGGAAAGAGGTGTGGATACAGTTCACTGAAAGAAAGTCACAGGACTGAGTACAATCAAAAGCTCCAAACACCCTTCAAAACAAATGAATTTGGGCATACTGGTACACCTCTCATTCCAGGGGAGATTTTGTTATGCTAAAAAACGAGGAGCCTCTGAATAAAATTTTAATGCAATTAGCACTACTTAGGAGGATGTGGGCCCTGGATTCAAATGAACTAACTTGCGGTTAATTATTAAACTCTGCTCCTTAAAATAAAATAAAACGGGGAAGAACACTGACAGAGTTCATAAGAATAAAGGATCTGCCTACAGCTGAATGGTTTCATAACTGAACAGCAATGGGAGAGGCAAAGATTCTGCATGTATTTTCCTCTGTTGTGGATTCAAGGTAGAAGTTAGAGGTCAAGTTGTTCCTATAAAGCACTTGTGCCAAAAGGACTCCAGATAGACACGGAAGCAAAATAGAGCTGAGGATTTTAAAACAATCTGAATAGCTAATTCTTCCAAAATGTAGTCTATTCCCTGACAATCTGATTTCAGGGATCCAAGAAGCGTCCAATTCCAGACCAACCAAGATGACCTGGGGAATCCAGGGGTGTTGCTGAGAGACTTTTGGAGCAGGAGAAAGGGAGCCAGATAGACCCAATAAGCCTTGGGAGAGAGGAGTGGGGGAGATCTCCAGGAGTTAAATAAACTCAAGGGCGAGCAGCCTCCACCAGCGGCAGGAGTCCCACCTCGATGTCCCCCCCGCATTCTTCTTCCCACTTCACACCTTCTCCCAGCCTGTCCCCTGGTGGCACCCCCTCCACATTTCACACCTGTTTCAACGAGGGATTTTATGTAAGCAGTTTGTGTGCGTTTATTAGTGTTTACAGTCAACACTATATAAATCACAACAATAAAAGAAAGTGAAAGCCCGGCATGAAGCTTTTTCTTTCTTTCTTTCTTTTTAAATTTCGGATGAAGTTTGCTCTGAAAGCTTTTCAGTCTATTCTCATCTCCACTTCTAACAAATCACTGGTGTGCTCTGGATGTTCTATGTGAACGCAGCTCAAGCTCTTTTTAGGTCGGCAGGGTTCAAATTTTTATTCTCCACAATCTCAGTATTTCATCACACGATGAAGCAATCCTCTGCTTCATGCACGGCCAAAGCATGCTAAGGACATACACGCGCCACCCTTTAAGAAAGTCTCCACCCACGCACTCCACTCAATCCCACCCACTGCTCACTCAAACGCTAAGGTTCCAACAGGTTTCCAAAAGTTTCACAATCAGAATTCTTCATTCCTCCAGGCTTCTTTGGAAAGTTGATAGGAATCTTTAAACTGGACTGATTGGACTAATCTTTGCACCCAGCTATTGAGTGGGTAAGTTTCGTCATTTAGCCCTTCCAGGGCACCTAGGATACTTTCTGGTACACAGTTTACTGCTTGGATACTACCAGAACTCCCCTCTTCCGTAATTTTATCCAACTTCCAACACACCATGCTGGGACCTTCGAAATGGCACAGAGGAACACCCCCCCCCCCAGTCCAGCATTGAGAGGATGCTCCCAGCAGACCTCAGTGTGGTCTGACCTGAACTGAGCACAGTCAAGTCCCACACTTCCTCCACTTCACCCCTTAATAAAGATTAGCGATGTGGAAAATCACTGAGGTGGGAAGCCTGGTGTAGAACAGTCAGATCTGGCAACAACTAGTGTACCACCCGAATGTCTGCAACGCAGTCAGGCAAATGCAGCCATGCCCCCGCCCAACCTGGCTCAATTGCCGGTGCACGCCCCCGTTTTGCACTCAGGGGACAGAGCACAGTCAAAAGGCATGCTGACTAGGTGCACACCAACACACCCAAGGACAAGCTCCACCAATACGAGATAGAGATAGAGGGGACAGGAAAAAGCAAACCGAACATGGGCCCCCCTTCCTCCAAAGCACGTTTACCTAAACCTCGCAGTGTGTGTCCAGGCTGTTGCTGCTCCACTAAAAATTATGGAACGCAGGAACCGTGGGTGCGCGCGGGTGGGCCGGGTGGGGAGCCTCCCTTTCTGGGTCCCGTCGTTTTTATTTAGGGAGCGGGAGGGGGAGGAGGGACGGCTGGGGGAGGGGAGAATCCCAAATTAAAATAACCCCCAGATAAGAGGACGTTTGGTGGCATCGGGTATTCACACCAGCAAGTCACATTACGTTCGCCTTCGCCAGATGGCGGCGGGTTCAACTTCCTGGGATCTCGCAAAGTCAGGCTGTGCGCCCAAGCGCGCGCCGCAGTGTGGGCAGGCGGGCGACCCGGGACGGCCGGGAGCCAAGCTGCGCGGGCCTGGGACCGGGACGGGGTCGCGCGCCGGGCTCACCGGTTCCGGACGAGGAGGTCTCCGTCCCCGGGGAGCGGCACTGGGCAGTCCCGGCGCAGGGTGACGGCCTCGTGGAAGTTAGGGCTCAGCCGGGTCACCACCAGCTTCTGCATGGTTCGGGGGATGGCGGAGCCCTGGAAGTCCAGGAAGTGACGGGCGTACGACATGTCCACGATGGCTCGGGCCCCGGCGGCCGCCAGCCTCAGCATTGCCCACGATCGGCTCCGCCCGCTCCTGCGCCTACGCTGGGCCGGGTCGCGCCCAGTCCCGGCCGCTTGGCTCCGCTCGGCTCTGCGCGGGCGGGCCCGCCCCTCCTCCGGCCCGCGCCCTCCCCTAGGCTCCCGCCCTCCCCTCGCCGCCTGGCTCCCGCCCCCGCCCTCCGGCCCCGCCGCGCGCCGCAGCCCCCGCGGAACCCGGGCGCGCCACCCCAGGATCCCTGCCCGGCCCCGCGGCCGCCGCAGCCGCTGCTCCTTTAATCTTTTTGTTTTGGTTTGAATCCTCTCGGCTCACACTGGCCTAGGATTTCCTCCGCCCTCCCCTTTCCTCCGGGCGCCGGAGAGGCCCCGGATATCCCCACCCTCCGCTCGCTCAGCGAAGGGATTCGATTCCTTCACCGGGGGCGGGGGGCGCCAAGCTAAAGGGCCAGCGCCCTGGCGATCGCAGCCGCCGTAGCCCAAGCGTCCCCGAGCGGCAAGGCGGCCGGCGGCCGGCGCAGGCGCCTCCCCTTCCCGTGCGAAGCGTTCACTTCCTTGCAAGGTGGTACGAATCAACCCCGAGCGCGGCCGGGGCGGCAGGGCACGGCCCGGGCCGGGGCCTGGGCCGGGCGGGGAGCCCGGGCGCTGGTGCACGCACACGAGCGCCTTCCTGCGGGCCGAGGGCGCTCAGTGCACGGTGCACCCAGGGCCTAGGCCTCCCGTGCTCCGAGCGCGCCACTCGCTCCTGTGCTCTCGGTCTGTCCCGTGCAAGTTGCATGAACTAAGCCATTTTATTTATCTTGGCCTAGATTTCATGTTTTTCCTTGGGTGTTTTAAGTAGCTCCACAAGACTGTTACAGCTTTCCCACTGGGAGAGAACACACATAGAGAACTAGATGGCCGAATTCCCAGAGCGCAGAAGCATTTTAAAGTTCTAGGTGGGGCCGGAGAGGGGCTCAGCAGAATTGGAGACTTTGTGATGATCTTTGAAGACTTCGTTTTCTCACGCATCTGGAAAGATCTTTCTATCGTGCCAATTTTTAGCTAATTGTGTTCACTGACCAAATGACTGACCAAATGATTCACCCTTTAAAATAGGGTCAACATTAAATATTTCCGAACATTTTTGTGATGAGCTAAGTCCATCTTTATATTTTAGGTGTTCGTTTTAATTTAAAAATGTCTCCTGTTTCCCACTTAACCTTTGAATTGAAGAAATATAAAAGCCATACTGCCCCTCACCAATCAAATCTAACCCCCCCAGGCTAAGGGTGCAAAAGTGAAACAGGTATATTTTCCCCCTCAAATGTAGGACGTGTTTCACCCAAGAGTGGTTCAGATCCACGTGGGCGCGTGTGTATGCATGTACACGCGGGGGGAGGGGAACTAACAGGTTTAAGAATCTGCAGGAACTGATGTCTGCCTAACTAGACTCAGGACTCATGGGTTCCGCCCGAGATCAGCCAGTGCATTACAACACAGCCCCCATGAACGTCTTCCTGCAACGTGCAATCTTTTATGTTATGCTGTATTAAGATTTCTTTTCTGTGTCATATTGTTTAGCTCCGAAAAAAATAAAAGAAAACAAAGCAATTAAAAAGATTGACAGGTATGGTTTGTGTGAGACCTATTTGTAATTGTCAGGGTGACGTTGGCGAGAGGAGGAGGAGTAAAAAGTGAGGCAGGAAAGCAGCTCGATGTGTCTGTCTATCAGTTGAGACTGTCTGAAAGCTCTGCGATCCGAATGTGTGTTATATTTCACTGAAAAGAGGAGAGAGGGAGAGCGCATCTCCTCTCTCCCAGGAGTTTGGGGGGGACAGTACACGCTCATCTCGCCCACCCAGTGAATGTCCGTTCTTCACCCCCTCGGTGCCCACTCTCCGGGTTGTTGTTGGCTTATTTTTTTTGGAGGGTGTGTGTGGGTTTTTTTTTTTTTGTGTTGGTTTTTTTTTTTTTTTTTGTGTGTGTGTGTGTTTTTCGAATTTTTTTTTTCTCTTGGAAGATCAAGACCGGCCAAAAATCCACGATCAAAATGTGTTTGCATTAGATTTCTCCTCGGAAGAAGCGGCGATCCTGGCGGCCAGGCCCCCCGGGGGCAGCGCGGGGCACGAAGTGGCGCTCCGGCGGGTGACACTGTTTGATCTGTGACTGTTTGGAAGGTGGAGCGGCGCTGACATCTCCCCCGGCGCATGTATGTACAGGGGCTTCACTCCTGTCTTGTTTGCTTTCTTCCTCCTAGACTAAGTGCGGGGAGGAAAGGACAGCCGGTCGGCCTCGCTGGCGCACAATGAGAGAGCTGCGACCCGCGCACTAGCAGCGCCCGCCGCGACCCCCACCGCCAGCAGAGAGGGGCCGAGAAAGTTGCGCGCGGAGACTCGCAGCTCGCCCAGGAAGGCGCGGGAGCGCCCGGCGGCGCCCGGACAGCGCCCGCCCAGTACAGCGCCAGCGGCATGGAGCGCGGGCCGCGGGCCGGCCTTCCGAGCGCCCGCCGCTGCGCCCGCGGCCCGCGCCGGGGATGACTCCGGGCTCGGCGCCCAGGCCCCGCGCGCTCCGCCCGCAGCCCGGCGGCCCGGGAGCGGCCCGTGCGGCCGCCGCCGCCGCCAGCTGAGCGGCCCGGGCGCGGCGGTCCATGCGAGCGGCGCCCGCCATCCGCGGCGCGCCCGGAGCCCGGAGCCCGCGGGGACGAGGCCAAAGTTGGGCGCGCCGCGGAGTTGCGCCCGCGCCCGGGCCCCGCGTCCCCGCTCCCCGCGCCCCGCGAACTCCGGCGGCGGCTGAGGCGACGGCTGCGGCGGC